>NC_048577.1:68046246-68346246 GCF_013265735.2 Oncorhynchus mykiss
AGACACATCCTCCTATAGAGACCATACACATCCTCCTATAGAGACCAGACACATCCTCCTATAGAGACCAGACACATCCTCCTATAGAGACCATACACATCCTCCTATAGAGACCAGACACATCCTCCTATAGAGACCATACACATCCTCCTATAGAGACCAGACACATCCTCCTATAGAGACCAGACACATCCTCCTATAGAGACCAGACACATCCTCCTATAGAGACCAGACACATCCTCCTATAGAGACCATGCACATCCTCCTATAGAGACCAGACACATCCTCCTATAGAGACCATGCACATCCTCCTATAGAGACCAGACACATCCTCCTATAGAGACCAGACACATCCTCCTATAGAGACCATACACATCCTCCTATAGAGACCAGACACATCCTCCTATAGAGACCAGACACATCCTCCTATAGAGACCAGACACATCCTCCTATAGAGACCAGACACATCCTCCTATAGAGACCATGCACATCCTCCTATAGAGACCAGACACATCCTCCTATAGAGACCAGACACATCCTCCTATAGAGACCAGACACATCCTCCTATAGAGACCAGACACATCTTCCTATAGAGACCATACACATCCTCCTATAGAGACCAGACACATCCTCCTATAGAGACCAGACACATCCTCCTATAGAGACCAGACACATCCTCCTATAGAGACCATGCACATCCTCCTATAGAGACCAGACACATCCTCCTATAGAGACCAGACACATCCTCCTATAGAGACCAGACACATCCTCCTATAGAGACCATACACATCCTCCTATAGAGACCATACACATCCTCCTATAGAGACCATACACATCCTCCTATAGAGACCAGACACATCCTCCTATAGAGACCATACACATCCTCCTATAGAGACCAGACACATCCTCCTATAGAGACCAGACACATCCTCCTATAGAGACCAGACACATCCTCCTATAGAGACCAGACACATCCTCCTATAGAGACCAGACACATCCTCCTATAGAGACCATACACATCCTCCTATAGAGACCAGACACATCCTCCTATAGAGACCAGACACATCCTCCTATAGAGACCATACACATCCTCCTATAGAGACCATACACATCCTCCTATAGAGACCTACTGCAGAGTGCATACCTTGTCCAGCCAGTGAGTCATCTGGTCTCGTGTTTATTTTAATTGTATTTAACCTTTATTTAACTAGGCAAGTCAGTTAAGAACAAATTCTTATTTACAATGACGGCCTACCTCGGACAAACCCGGACAACACTGGGCCAATTGTACTATGGGACTCCCAATCACGGCCGGATGTGATTCAGCCTGGATTCGAACCATTGACTGAAGTGACGCCTCCTGCACTGAAATACAGTGCCTTAGAACGCTGCTCCACTCGGGAGCCCAACAAAGTGTCACACCAACCAGCCAGTCAGCCAGTCAGTCAGTCAACCAGCCAACCAACCAGTCAGTCAGCCAGTCAGTCAGCCAACCAGCCAACCTACCAGCCAGTCAGTCAGTCAACCAGCCAACCAACCAGTCAGTCAGCCAACCAGCCAACCAACCAGCCAACCAACCAACCAGCCAGTCAGTCAGTCAGTCAGCCAACCAGCCAACCTACCAGCCAGTCAGTCAGTCAACCAGCCAACCAACCAGTCAGTCAGCCAACCAGCCAACCAACCAGCCAACCAACCAGCCAGTCAGTCAGTCAGTCAGCCAACCAGCCAACCAACCAGTCAGTCAGCCAACCAACCAGTCAGTCAGCCAACCAGCCAACCAACCAGCCAGTCAGTCAGTCAGTCAGTCAGCCAACCAGCCAACCAACCAGCCAGTCAGTCAGTCAGTCAGTCAGTCAGCCAACCAGCCAACCAACCAGTCAGTCAGTCAGCCAACCAGTCAACCAACCAGTCAGTCAGCCAACCAACCAGCCAGTCAGTCAGTTAGCCAACCAGCCAGTCAGTCAGTCAGCCAACCAACCAGCCAGTCAGTCAGTCAGTCAGCCAACCAGCCAACCAGCCAGTCAGTCAGTCAACCAACCAGCCAACCAGTCAGTCAGTCAGTCAGCCAACCAACCAACCAGTCAGTCAGCCAACCAGCCAACCAACCAGCCAGTCAGCCAGCCAGCCAGCCAACCAGCCAGTCAGTCAGTCAGTCAGTCAGCCAGCCAGTCAGCAAAGCAACCAGCCAGTCAGCCAACCAGCCAACCAACCAGTCAGCCAGCCAACCAGCCAGTCAGTCAGTCAGTCAGTCAGTCAGCCAACCAGTCAGCAAAGCAACCAGCCAGTCAGCCAGCCAGTCAGTCAGCCAGCCAGTCAGCAAAGCAACCAGCCAGTCAGCCAACCAGCCAACCAGCCAGTCAGCCAGCCAACCAGCCAGTCAGTCAGTCAGTCAGTCAGTCAGCCAACCAGTCAGCAAAGCAACCAGCCAGTCAGCCAGCCAGTCAGCCAACCAGCCAATCAGCCAAACAACCAGCCAGCCAGCCAGCCAGTCACCCAGTCAGCCAGCCAGCCAGAAGGCCAGCCAGTCAGCATAGGACAGGCCTGCTCCAGTTATCTTGAGAAATGCTGACACAGCACACATGGACCAGCCCCCTCCCCCACTAGTGAGGGTGGACTTTCCTCCCTCTCCTCCTCCTCCCCCTCTCCTTATATTAACCAGTAGGAGGCTGTCACTGCAGAGGAGAGGGAGAGGAAGGAGGGGGGAGAGGGAGGGGAGGAGATGAAATGAAATGAAATGAATACAATGACTGAGAATAATTACAAAAAATATAATGACTGAGAATGATTCCTGAAATGAAATGTGTGTAATTACAGTCACCTACAACTTCCAGTTCTTAACACCAGGAAGCTGCTGACTGAACCACATTGGGGCGGCCGGGTAGCCTAGTGGTTAGAGTGTAGAGGCGGCAGGGTAGCCTAGTGGTTAGAGTGTAGAGGCGGCAGGGTAGCCTAGTGGTTAGAGTGTTGAGGCGGCAGGGTAGCCTAGTGGTTAGAGCGTTGGACTAGTAACCGGAAGTTTGCGAGTTCAAACCCCCGAGCTGACAAGGGAACAAATCTGTCGTTCTGCCCCTGAACAGGCAGTTAACCCACTGTCATTGAAAATAAGAATTTGTTCTTGACTTGACTTTGTTCTTGAACTGACTTGCCTGGTTAAATAAAATAAAAATCAGGACCAGACCATGTTATGTTCCAGATAGCAGCATTCTATAGCCTGGAATCCAAACAGAATATCACTCTGTTTCAATGTTGTTTCATTGAATCAGTGAAGTGGAACAATAGGGAAACAGTCATATTCAGTGTGGATTCCAGGCTAAACAGAAATTAATTTGGATGTAAATGACTCCCTGGGGGCAGTAGTCAGGGGTCAAGGAGGTCAACTGTCCCCAGTGTGTCCTCTGTCACCTGGCCTATAGAGTCTGTCCTCTGGCCTATAGACCTTGTCCTGTAGACAGTACCAGAGTCTGTCCTCTGGCCTGTAGACAGTACCAGAGTCTGTCCTCTGGCCTATAGACCTTGTCCTGTGGACAGTACCAGAGTCTGTCCTCTGGCCTATAGACCTTGTCCTGTAGACAGTACCAGAGTCTGTCCTCTGTCCTCTGGCCTATGGACCTTGTCCTGTAGACAGTACCAGAGTCTGTCCTCTGTCCTCTGGCCTATAGACCTTGTCCTGTAGACAGTACCAGAGTCTGTCCTCTGTCCTCTGGCCTATAGACCTTGTCCTGTAGACAGTACCAGAGTCTGTCCTCTGTCCTCTGGCCTATAGACCTTGCCATGTAGACAGTACCAGAGTCTGTCCTCTGTCCTCTGGCCTGTAGACCTTGTCCTGTAGACCAGAGTCTGTCCTCTGTCCTCTGGCCTGTAGACCTTGCCATGTAGACAGTACCAGAGTCTGTCCTCTGTCCTCTGGCCTGTAGACCTATAGGCTGAATCTCAAACCGAACACTTCAAGCCCTTGATCACTCGATATATGCATTCACAAGTCAATCAAGTCAATCTCAAAGGCTAGTTGTCGAGTCATTGAGGGCTCCACTGTTTCCTTCGGAAGCCTCTTTATTGACTGGGCATCCTATGCCAACTCGGTTCCCTTGGCAGCAACGTCTTCCGATGAATCTTATCATGTTACCTAGCAACAACTGTCCCTATTATATCGCCCTCAAAAAAATTCAGAATAAATCAAGATATATCAAGAAATCTGGAATTAATTTTGAAGTTTAATTTCGAGGTCTTAGTCACACGATTTTACATCTAGCTAAGGAGTTTAGTGTATTTCTGAAGTTTCGTCATGTACACCAAAACCGTCCATTATGAACTAGCTATCTAAGCCTGAGCTACTGTAGTAATTTAGTTAGCTAGCTACTGTAGTAATTTAGTTAGCTAGCTACTGTAGTAATTTAGTTAGCTAGCTCCTGTGGTAATTTAGTTAGCTAGTTACTGTAGTAATTTAGTTAGCTAGCTACTGTAGTAATTTAGTTAGCTAGCTCCTGTAGTAATTTAGTTAGCTAGCTACTGTAGTAATTTAGTTAGCTAGCTACTGTAGTAATTTAGTTAGCTAACTACTGTAGTAATTTAGTTAGCTAGCTCCTGTAGTAATTTAGTTTGCTAGCTACTGTAGTAATTTAGTTAGCTAGCTACTGTAGTAATTTAGTTAGCTAACTACTGTAGTAATTTAGTTAGCTAGCTCCTGTGGTAATTTAGTTAGCTAGTTACTGTAGTAATGTAGTTAGCTAGCTCCTGTAGTAATTTAGTTAGCTAGTTAGTGTAGTAATTTAGTTAGCTAGCTACTGCAGTAATTTGTTTTTATCACATTAACATGTTTTAATGATACAGCATCTGCTGTATCATTACCCAGAATCAGTACAGTTTTGAGTCAGCTGCTGCTGCCCCAACGTTACAACGTAGCGATTGGTGCTTTGGAAACATGCTGAAGTACGGACTGACTGCTGGGAACATGTCTACAACTTTATCAGAAAGCTGTCAGACTATCCTAAATAAGTGATAAGCTACATAATGTTTATCAGTGCAGTGCCCAACATCCTTAGCGAGCTAGCTAACATTACTTCCCTGTGTTTAACAGTGCAGTGCCCAACATCCTTAGTGAGCTAGCTAACATTACATCCCTGTGTTTAACAGTGCAGTGCCCAACATCCTTAGCTAGCTAGCTAACATTACATCCCTGTGTTTATCAGTGCAGTGCCCAACATCCTTAGCTAGCTAGCTAACATTACATCCCTGTGTTTATCAGTGAAGCTAGCTAGCAGCAGGCAGGCTACAACAAGCTAAAACGAGCTGATGGAATCAATGGTGACCAATATACTTGCAAATATTTTGTGCAGGAGTAACATTAGAGAGATGTAATTTTGTTTTCACTGTCAATGGGAGTATGTGTCTGTGTCTGCTGGAGGTCCCCAGTACCCGTGTTTCATAGCAAGTGAGTCATGCTACAAGACAGGTCGCTGGAGACAATGCTCGCAAATGAATTTCGAATTTTGGAATATTGATAAGGGACAGTCGGGACATTGTACTTACATCGTCTCAATGCTCATTTTGGCCTAAACACTGTCAGACTGGAGTGATCACTATCGAACACAACAGCAAGAGGCCACTCAATAAAGGGCTTAGGGACCAAGTGTTGGGTTTGACATTCAGCCCTCGTCCTGTAGTATTATTAATGACCAGACCACTGGGCTGTTTAGGAAACATGTTGTAGCTCATTATGACTGTGGTGCAGCGGACAGAACAGAGAGAGACACAGCGGGTTGCTGCCACGGCTCCCTGCCCAGCCTCCCTCTGAACAGCAGTACACTGTGAAGAGAATACTAGACTAGTACACACACACACACACACACACACACACACACACACACACACACACACTCACACACCTACACACAGATAGGGAGATTTAAAACACAATCAAATGCACACACACACTAAATGATTAACACTGAAGAGACAAGGTCAGCTAGGACCCAGCAGTATGTAGGTGATGGACATCTTTTCAGATACTGCACTAACGCTGGCCACCGAGGCAGGGGGTGATAACAACAGCGTCTGTAAGGTAATGTAGGCTACCCCCTTAGTGGCGTGCTGAACAGCATAGGACGTGATATGATGACCACTACCCTGTGTTATAATCCCCCAGTAAGGACCAGCATGGAGCTGGGAGGAGAATGAAGAGGATGAGGAGGAGCAGCGAAGAGCGCCTTCTGGCCCGATTGATGCGATGCCTTCTGCAAGACAAGCTGCTCTGCTCCGCTCTCCCAGGAGGAGGGGAAGAAAACAGGGCGAGAGAGAGAGAGACGAGAGAGAGAGAGAGAGCGGGGGCTGAGAGCGGGGGACAGAGAAATAAAGAGAGAGAGTGAGAGAAAGAGAGAGAAAGAGAGAGAGAGAGAGGCGAGAGAGTGGGAGACAGGTGAGAGAGGAAAGAGAGAGAGAGAGAGAGGCGAGAGAGTGGGAGACAGGTGAGAGAGGGAAGAGAGAGAGAGGTGAGAGAGTGGGAGACAGGTGAGAGAGGGAAGAGAGAGACAGAGAGAGAGAGAGAGAGAGGCGAGGGAGTGGGAGACAGGTGAGAGAGGGAAGAGAGAGAGAGGCGAGGGAGTGGGAGACAGGTGAGAGAGGGAAGAGAGAGAGAGAGAGAGAGAGAGAGAGAGAGAGAGGCGAGAGAGTGGGAGACAGGTGAGAGAGGGAAGAGAGAGAGAGAGAGAGAGAGAGGCGAGAGAGTGGGAGACAGGTGAGAGAGGGAAGAGAGAGAGAGAGAGGCGAGAGAATGGGAGACAGGTGAGAGAGGGAAGAGAAAGAGGAGAGAGTGGGAGACAGGTGAGAGAGGGAAGAGAGAGAGAGAGAGAGGCGAGAGAGTGGGAGACAGGTGAGAGAGTGAAGAGAGAGCGAGAAAGCGAGAGAGAGAGAGAGAGAAGAGAGAGAGAGAGAGGCGAGAGAGTGGGAGACAGGTGAGAGAGGGAAGAGAGAGATAGGGCGATGGGAGGAGTGATAAACACATAGCAGAGATGTTAAAGGTCAAATGTAACATATTCCTGTAATACCAGGCTGTCTGTGGGAGGGGGGAGGCACACCACATACACTAGTGCAGCAGCAGCTTAATTAAGGAGGGGATGTGAGAATCATGCTAATGTTGTTTTAATTACATGTGTATAAACAACATGATGTACCTGACATTACATGTGTATAAACAACATGATGTACCTGATATTACAGGTGGATAAACAACATGATGTACCTGATATTACATGTGTATAAACAACATGATGTACCTGACATTACATGTGTATAAACAACATGATGTACCTGATATTACAGGTGGAAAAACAACATGATGTACCTGATATTACAGGTGGAGAAAACAACATGATGTACCTGACATTTGATTGGGTTTGATTACAGGTATCCCAGCATGGGAGTAATAATAAGGACATCTGTTGTTCAGGCATATCAATATAAATAATTCCCAAATGAAAAAGCTTTCCATAGGTGATAATAAACACATTCCCGTGACACCAGATCCAGAACTCCTTTGCTAATTGAGTGGGGCAAAGTGTAGTTGCCAGGTAAACTATGTGGATTGTGGAGGAATATGGCACAGGCTACATCCATAGGGTTGAAGGTACCTGATGCAGTGATAAACGACCTTTCCCGGGGCATAGGAGACGACCATGATGCTGCACCTGCAATGTTTCTCGTTTCTGACAGGAACCACAGCTCAGATAACTGCGTATTGAAAGCATTGCGAATTTTCCCCATTCCCCCTCGTGTCGCAGAGACATCTGTCCGCATCAGCAGTATCTAGCCTTCGGAAGGTGGGTGACAGGCATCATTTTACCCCTGATATGAAATGAGAGCGTTTAGCCCCAATTTACATGCCCCCCCCCCCCCCCCCCCCCCCCCTTCCTCCTCGCCCAATAATAACCCCATATATTGTGACGCTGCTGAACTGAGGATATAAATATTATTATATCCAGTGGGCTGGGATAAGGGCAATGCGCCTACACGCTCTGCGGTATTCCAAATGGCCATTACGCAAAAGGAGACCACCGGCAATGCGAAATAAATGCATCCTATGCATTATCCCTGTTGGCTATATCAATTCGTTGCGGTGAATCTGTATGACAATAATCCCTATATGATTATGAATATTATCTGCTTGGTCCGGTTACCTATTCCCGTCCCATTGGAATGGGACCAAGCGCTGCTCAAGCAGATTTGCTAGGCTACGTTTCCTGCAAACTCTCACTCACTCTCACGTGCATAACAAGGTATGGAAAAGGAGGCGGTAAACCGGTTTCCCGTTTTGCTTACCTGCCCACCGTTTGGTTGGCGAGCTGTCGCATTCGATTGAATTGCTTCTTCATCTTGTATTTTCTGCGTTAACACCTATGGGGAAAAATACTCCGCATTTCTCTCAAGATAACGGCCCATACTCCGCAACGGCACAAGAGAAAATCCACCCTCTCATACTTTCTTTCCCTCATCGCAATTGTTAAAACATTGAAAATGCGCCGAATTACATATTTTCACTGCATTTTCCCGTATCCATTCGCCCTATACACCCAGTGCAGAGATGCTGGATCAATTCGCCGCTATGGGCAGCAGAGAGTGACAGTGTCATGACACGCTGAGCGGCAAAGCACTGTGGGAAGTGTAGTAAATCGTGAACTCTTCCAACTCATCTCACTCAGCATCAATTATTATGGATGACCAAAGGAAAAAATAATGTTTCCAATTGAATTATCAATAAATGACATGCTTACAGTTATGTTGTAGATAAGACATGGGTCGGTAGGTTATGATAAATGTCATAGGGCCAACTTTTCCAATGTTTAGCCTACATCAATGGGGGCAAAAATCAATGGCCAGCATGGAACAGGAAAGGCCTGACAACAAGTGTCCTATTCACATGGATGTTTGTGTCCAACTTGGACTATTGTAATGTAACATTCTTGTTGCCAGGCATGACAAGAAACTCAGAGTGGTTCCCGAGTGGCACAGCGGTCTAAGGCACTCCATCTCAGTGCTGGAGGCGTAACTACAGACACTCTGGTTTGAATCCAGGCTGTATCACAACCGGCTGTGATTGGGAGTCCCATAGGGCGGTGCACAATTGGCCAGGCGTCGCCCGGGTTTGGCTGGTGTAGGCCGTCATTGTAAATATGAATTTGTTCTTAACTGACTTGTCTATTTAAAAAAGGTTGAATAAAGGTTAAATTAAGGTTAAATAAAGGTTACATTTAAAATGTCAAAATAGAACTGAATCAGGATGTTACCCAGATTACACCACCATCATGTGGTTTCTATGTGTCAGTACACCTCCATCATGTGGTTTCTATGTGTCAGTACACCACCATCATGTGGTTTCTATGTCAGTACACCACCATCATGTGGTTTGTATTCTTCCTAACAGCCGTTTTCCAGGAACCGTGTTTAGAGTAGTAGTGCTGATCTAGGATCAGATCCTCCTTGTCCATGTAATCTTGTTAGTTATGATATAAAACAAACACTGATCCTAGATCACCACCCGGAGAGACAATATAGAAAAATACCCTGATATTTTCCAGGCTGCATCCCATCCGGGAGTGATTGGGAGTCCCATAGGGCGGTGCACAATTGGCCCAGCGTTGTCCGGGTTTGGCCCGGGTTAGGCCGTCATTGTAAATAAGAATTTGTTCTTTAACTGACTTGCCTAGTTAAATAAAGGTTAAATGAGATCACAGGTAACCTGGTCCCCAGGCTCCAGATAAAGAGCCAGGCTGGTTAATGAGATCACAGGTAACCAGTTTCGCAAGAGGGTGTGCCTGAGTAAATACTGAGAGGAACTTTCCACCAGTATAACCAGTGGTATCAGAGAGAGAGACTTTCCACCAGTATAACCAGTGGTATCAGAGAGAGACTTTCCACCAGTATAACCAGTGGTATCAGAGAGAGAGACTTTCCACCAGTATAACCAGTGGTATCAGAGAGAGAGAGACTTTCCACCAGTATAACCAGTGGTATCTGAGAGAGAGAGACTTTCCACCAGTTTAACCAGTGGTATCAGAGAGAGAGACTTTCCACCAGTATAACCAGTGGTATCAGAGAGAGAGACTTTCCACCAGTATAACCAGTGGTATCAGAGAGAGAGAGACTTTCCACCAGTATATCCAGTGGTATCAGAGAGAGAGACTTTCCACCAGTATAACCAGTGGTATCAGAGAGAGAGAGACTTTCCACCAGTATAACCAGTGGTATCAGAGAGAGAGAGACTTTCCACCAGTTTAACCAGTGGTATCAGAGAGAGAGACTTTCCACCAGTATAACCAGTGGTATCAGAGAGAGAGAGACTTTCCACCAGTATAACCAGTGGTATCAGAGAGAGAGAGACTTTCCACCAGTATAACCAGTGGTATCAGAGAGAGAGACTTTCCACCAGTTTAACCAGTGGTATCAGAGAGAGAGACTTTCCACCAGTATAACCAGTGGTATCAGAGAGAAAGAGACTTTCGGTATCAGAGAGAGAGAGACTTTCCACCAGTATAACCAGTGGTATCAGAGAGAGAGAGACTTTCCACCAGTATAACCAGTGGTATCAGAGAGAGAGACTTTCCACCAGTATAACCAGTGGTATCAGAGAGAGTCTATTTAATTTATCTTGTTTTCTATGTTCAAAATGTTTGAAAATATGTTTTATAGTTTTATGCTCATTAATTCATTGTGGATTTATGGTAGAACTTTGAGAGTTGATTTTGATATGCCACATAATTTAATTTCTCACACAAGAACATTAATTAAGAGTCTGTAATAGAATGTCACTCATCCAGTCTCACAGTAAGAGTAGGTTTTATTACTCAATTATGAGGAGTCATTAACTGAAATTCATTATTACACTTCTCTACCCACCCTCCCCCACCACCTCCCTCTCCCCTCTTCCTCCCTACCACCTCCCTCTCCCCCTCCCTCGCTCCCTCCCATCTCCCTCTCACTGGGAAGAAAGAAGGGAGGGAGGATCCAGAACAGCTGAGGCGGTTGGTTGGTTGCTAACCAACCAGTTAAACAGGAACAACTAGACAAGCAGAGGAAAGAGAGGACACATGTATGATGGAGACATGGATAAAGCACATTCCAGAAACCTTGTTTCTTACATAATAAACTAGTTAACATGTTACATTAAGTTTCTCTGTAACACTTTACTGTAAGTTGTTCTGTAACACTTTACTGTACGTTGTTCTGTCACACTTTACTGTAAGTTGTTCTGTAACACTTTACTGTAAGTTGTTCTGTAACACTTTACTGTAAGTTGTTCTGTAACACCTTACTGTAAGTTGTTCTGTAACACTTTACTGTAAGTTGCTCTGTAACACTTTACATTAAGAAGTGTATAACACTTTACTGTAAGTTGCTCTGTAGACATTGTTCCCTTCACAATAGAGAAAGCAGAGCTATCTCTCTCTCCCTGGTGTTGGTATAGCAGGGCCTCTACGTGGTGTCAGTGGTAAGACAACACCTCAGTGTTCCCATGCCCCAAGTCTCTCTTTACAGCAATCAATCCCCGACCCATGCTCATCTTTACCTGCAAGTCGGTCTTGCTCCTTCAACCTGCCAGGGACTCACATGAATTATTTGCCGAGGATACTGAAGGCATTTGATAGTGCACTTTCTCTCTGTGTCTTGGTGTCTCTTTCTGTCTCTGTGCCTCTCATGTGTCTCTGTGTCAGTCTCTGTTTCTGTCTCCCTTTCTCTGTTTGCATTGTCAGAATGTACCACGTGCCGGTAGGACATAAAAAATACTTTGGCACATGATGTGTTGGTTATCTAGTCCTTCTAATGAAGTAACTGTAGCCTGTACTTGTAAATGTCACTGAAGTTCTCCTTAAACAGGTAAAACAACTTACAACCAGAAACACACAACAATGGTCTCCATGAGAGGTGCTGGGATTGCAACCCTCACCATTCTTTATTCAGGACTTGTTGCCAACAACATATGGGGCAGTTATATAGTGAGCATCGGTCATTATAGACCTGTGGTAATGGGGTGAATATGGAGGCATGTTCACAGGGGCCTCTTTTTCTTTTGATCTTAGGACCAATATTTCAACCATTATTAACCAAACCACCATCATAAAGTGTATAAATGTAGGAAATAAGACAATGCCTTTTCCTCTCAGTCCATAAAGGATCACTTTATTTGCAGACACTGACTGAACCAGTCCTGTTTCATTCAGTGACTTAATGAGATCCTGTCCAGGGCATTGAGTACAAACAGGAATACAAGGAACACACTGGACAAGTTCAAACTATATGGCACTACAATATATATATATTGACAGAATGGACAAAGTGACATGTTTCCGTTAATTAAGTGCAATAAATTGTCTTCATGAGAGCATGAGTGAAGAGAAAATTAGACCATACAATAACAAGAAATAGTGCGTAATGACGATCAAGTAGTGCGCAATGACGCACCATGCATATGCTAGAGCCATATGGCTCTGGCTTTGTGGGCTATGCCAATATAATCCAAGGAAGTGTGGCAGCTACCATTGCCATCAATGTGAATATCACAAGCAGAACGACCAAGCAACGTGCTGTTGTACAAATCTTGACGCGCCGTCTCCTGCGGTTGGGTTGGAGAACAACAGGCATAGTGTCCAGGCTCACCGCATCTTCATCAGCCATGGGTCGGCCCTGGGCACTGATGATGAAAATCTGAGAGTTTCTGTGGTCGGGAGTGATCAGTGACAGTATCTGTCGACTCCTGCATCTCTCTGAAATCCACCTAAAACGTCTCACAATCCAGCTCAGTCCGCTTGAATCAGACGGTGAGCTACTATGCCCTGACGCGCGTCGTGCTTCATGGTGATGCTGTGGGTAACCAGGTGCTGGTGGAGGGACAGGAACCTTCAAGGTCTGCCCGCCTCCTTCCTCGCCCTCTTTCCCCGGGGCGAGAGGAACCCCAACCTCCTGTTGCTTCTTGATGAAAGTCAGGTGTCGGCAGACGGGACAGATGATGGTGTCTCTGATGACGCCGTCCCTGTTGATACTGACCAAGGTTTTGACCAGACAGTCGTGGCAGAAAACGTGTCCGCAGCTCAGGGTCCTCTCCGTGCCGGAGAGACTTTCATAACACACGGGACACTCTGAGTCCTCCTGGCTCTGCGAGTCCCGTTCCTCCGCTTGATGTCCGTCTAATGGTGTCATCCTGGAGCCTTTACGCGCTGCCTGGCAGTGCTATCCACACCGCTGGTGCACCATGGAATCACCAAAAATCCTAATAACAGCTGTGTGCGACACCACGGGATTTGACTATAGCTCCAACAGCGAGAATAAAGCTGATTTCTTTAGGCTACGATCCCGAACCTATCTGCCTGGAAATCTGTTGCACTGGCTGAGTGAAACCAAAACACGTGCCACTCCTCCCGTACAGGGCAGTGTCTCCGTCTCAGGGAGGGCTGTCATCTATACCCATAGGCTACACCTGTGTGACTCGCTGCTCTTCTGGTGCGTTCAGTTTCCCCTGAGCGACAAAATCAGACAAACAGGATTTGGAATGTTTGAGAAAGAACACTGAAAATGTAAATCCAGTGACAGTCATGTCCCACCATTCTCCAAACCCCGCAGTCTGATCCACAGAACAGATAAGCTATGTGTTATTGAGGTTGACTTCATAGAAATGCCTTGTACTTCATTTGATATTGGTGCGCACCCTTACGAAAAAGATTGCAGTATAACTGCCATTAGAGTGAGTATAATTGCAGTATGCTGCAAATACTGTGTACAAAATAACACAGTTCTTCTACTGCAGTAATTATTCCAGTGCAACTGCAGTTAGTTACAGTGCAGTATAACTCACTGCAGTTATTCTGCAATTACTGTGTCCAAAATACCAGAGTCAAATACACGTTTACTGCAGTTTCAAAACTGCAATCATTTTTTGTAAGGGCATAGCCAATAAGCTAAACATAAAATAAATACTGGCCCACTGAATACAACATTTTGGCCAAATCCACTCAAATACGAAATACTCGCAACCGGCTACTGTGGGAAGTGCAGTATTGCTACAACTATTAGGCTATTAAATTCATTTCTAGGCTGCCTGTGAATGAGGATTTGATAGACCCTATGCGGTCTCTATGGAGGCGACTGCCTACACATCATCTGACTGCACTGCATTACTAATTTCTCAGCATAATAGCGCCACCTTGTGGTCAGGACGAGGCAAATCAGAGGTCAAATCAGAGGTCCAACCCTGGAGCGTCACATTTGACGTACGTATGATTTCATCACGTGCCACCGCGTCGGAAGTTACGTTACTTCCGAGAGTCGCGTTGGCGTTTTCTAAACAGAGACAGACATTTCGATGAAGACAGTCCAGGTCAGAAGATGTGGCGACTGTAACTGAATCTGGAGCCAGACACACGGATTGGACATGCCCAGGTTAGGACATTGATTTACATATTTACGTTGGTTACTTTACCAAAAGCTAGCTGGTTAACCTGTGTTTTCGACTTGAGCAGGCTTTGAACGACGAGCAGCCAGCGGCTCACCAAACCAGTGACAGCTGAAAATAGGTTGTTGAACTTGCCGTTTGGTGCCATGTTAGTCTTGCTAGCTAATAATTGTGTATTTGATTTAGCGACACTGATGTTGACGAGCTAATGGTTTCCTTTTCTGGCATACTAGTTACACATGTTTTGCTGTGTGGAAACAAACAGTCAGTATCAGACAGTGTTTGACATGTTGTGTTGTCCAGTGGTGGTTTCGTATGACAAGCAAAAAAAAGCCGGTTACTAGTAACGTTACCAGCCAGTCTCATCCCTGGAACCAGTTAGAGGTGATTAACGTTAGGACTGAGTGATTACCGGTCTCGTTGCCTGTGGATACCACGTCCTATTTATTCCGCCTCACCTTGTCCGTCACTGACCGTACATGGTCAGCCGACTACTGTAAACTAAATACAGTTGATCTTAGCTAATGTAATAATGTGGCATTTAGCCTAGAATGTTTCTTACCACCAAATATTCAGGGAATGTGAATGTTGTTTATCATCATAGGGGTGGATGTGTCTTAATTCTACATAGAGTAAGAATTTCACCTAAATTGTAGCTACAGCTTTGTTCTGTGGCGTCTTAAGCTGCTGCTGTGAAAGCCAATGTAATGATGCCAGCCGGTAGCCACATGCAGTTAGCTAGTATAAAAACGGTCTAAGATCTCTACCAAATAAGGCATTCCCCAGGGTCTCACAACCACCGTAACTCTGAGACTGGATGTCACAACAGGGAGTATGTCTGGTCTGCTGCACAGCCTGCCTACTATACACACTGCTACACACAGCGGAGCCCTGAACCCTCCAATAGCCTGTCCCAGACCTCTGGTGGAAGTGGGAGGATTTTAGTTTCCTGGAAATAACGTAACTCACAGAGAATTTGGTGTGAGCCCGCGTAGTGCGTCAGCCACTCTCACTCTGAGTAAACAGCCAGACAGAGAGATGTCATCTGCATCAGAGGGAAAGAGGAAGCCAAGAGGAGAGTGGACAGGAAAACCACAGACTCCACTACCTTCCTCTTTTGGCTAGTTAGCCTGCCCTGTTCTAAACCATGGGTAAATATAACCAGATGGTTCCTCTGCTGTTGGCTTGGTAGTAGAGTCTACATACTGTGGCCCAAATGGTACCCTATTCCCTATATAGTGTGCTTCTTTTGACCAGGGCTTCACTGCTCTGGTCAAAAGTAGTGCACTTAATAGTGAGTAGGTTGCCATTTGGGACATGAGCCCATGTGTTCTGCACACCAGGATGCCACCCAACAAGCTGAGTCTTCTGTGCTGAAAATCACTGTCAGTGAGTGAACCTGGTATTGTCTTTCATATCCTGGTTTGTTGTTTGTAAATGAACACAAAACATTACTGCCAGCTGAGTGTAACCTAAAGATTTGTCTTATTTTTTTATCACCATGGAAACAACAGCTTGTCTGTTATTGAGTCTCACATTCCAGTCTTTTGCTTCTCTGTGATAAAGGGATGAATGGAGAGACTTGTGTTTTCAAACCTTCCTCTCTCATAGCTCCGACTGAGATTTCACCTCAGTGGACGTGTTGTTCACGTGGTAGCCTAATAACATTACATCATGTTGGCTATACTATCATTAGCACAGTTCAGCTACGTATAGCTAACATGATGATCTATCATTAGCCCAGTTCAGCTAAGTATAGCTAACATGATGATCTATCATTAGCCCAGTTCAGCTAAGTATAGCTAACATGATGATCTATCATTAGCCCAGTTCAGCTAAGTATAGCTAACATGATGATCTATCATTAGCCCAGTTCAGCTACGTATAGCTAACATGATGCTCTATCATTAGCCCAGTTCAGCTAAGGTCATCATGTTAGCTATACTATCATTAGCCTAGTTTAGCTAAGGTCATCATGTTAGCTATACTATCATTAGCCTAGTTCAGCTAGTATCTTAGACTAGGCTATGTTGACAGTATCAAAACCAATACTAGTTCAGCTAGTATCTTAGACTAGGCTATGTTGACAGTATCAAAACCAATACTAGTTCAGCTAGTATCTTAGACTAGGCTATGTTGACAGTATCAAAACCAATACTAGTTCAGCTAGTATCTTAGACTAGGCTATGTTGACAGTATCAAAACCAATACTAGTTCAGCTAGTATCTTAGACTTGGCTATGTTAACAGTATCAAAACCAGACTTCAGGACACAATCCAGTTATGTGCTAATAAATTGCATCACCATGCTTCAGTCTTCACCTTGGTGTTGTTGACATTTTCCTCAGGCCTCCTCAGTTTCCTGAATGAGTCCCAGTAGTAGTTGTGTAACGACACAGTTTCCTGAGTGAGTCCCAGTAGTGGTGTAACGACAGTTTCCTGAGTGAGTCCCAGTAGTAGTGATGTAACGACACAGTTTCCTGAGTGAGTCCCAGTAGTAGTGGTGTAACGACACAGTTTCCCGAGCTGCATAACACACACGCATGCTCTGCACACCATACCATACACACACCAAGAGTAATGTGAGAGAGAACAGCTATTCTCCCTTTGACCCCATGACCCCTGGGACCTGTCTAACTGACAGATGACTCTCCCTTGTTAACTGAATTAAAAGCCATTTGACATTCTGTTTAGGAGAGTGTAGTATGGTCCGTCTGTTAGAGTGCTGGCCTGCTGTTGGTGTTGGGGTGGCTGACCCATCCGTCTGTTAGAGGGCTGGCCTGGTGTTGGGGTGGCTGACCAGACCGCTGACCCATCTGTCTGTTAGAGGGCTGGCCTGCTGTTGGTGTTGGGGTGGCTGACCCATCCATCCGTCTGTTAGAGGGCTGGCCTGGTGTTTGTGTGGCTGACCAGACCGCTGACCCATCTGTCTGTTAGAGTGCTGGCCTGCTGTTGGTGTTGGGATGGCTGACCCATCCGTCTGTTAGAGGGCTGGCCTGTTGTTGGTGTGGCTGACCAGACCGCTGACCCATCTGTCTGTTAGAGTGCTGGCCTGCTGTTGGTGTTGGGGTGGCTGACCCATCCGTCTGTTAGAGGGCTGGCCTGGTGTTGGTGTGGCTGACCAGACCGCTGACCCATCTGTCTGTTAGAGTGTTGGCCTGCTGTTGGTGTTGGGGTGGCTGACCCATCCGTCTGTTAGAGGGCTGGCCTGGTGTTGGTGTGGCTGACCAGACCGCTGACCCATCTGTCTGTTAGAGTGTTGGCCTGCTGTTGGTGTTGGGGTGGCTGACCCATCCGTCTGTTAGAGGGCTGGCCTGGTGTTGGTGTGGCTGACCAGACCGCTGACCCATCTGTCTGTTAGAGTGCTGGCCTGGTGTTGGGGTGGCTGAACGCTGTGCTGACTCATCCGTCTGTTAAAGCTACAATATGTCACAAAGCTACAACATTTTTTTTGGGGGGGGGCGATCTGACCAAATTCACATAGAAATATGAGTTATAGATCTGTCATTCCCATTGAAAGCAAGTCTAAGAAGCAGTGGGTCTGTTCTATCTGTGCCATTTCTATGCTTCCCGTTCTGTATTTTCGTTTATGCGTCTTTTACTTTCGGTTTTGTACACCAGCTTCAAACAGACGTGTGTGTGCGTATATACAATATTTTTGCTTACAGAAAATATATTTCACAGCGGTTTAGACAGTACAATGATTCTCTACACAACGACTGCTTGTCTTGTCATATAAACTGAAACTAGGCAAACTATTAGAATTTTAGCAACCAGGAAGTGGAGGAGCGAATTCTGCACAGTGTAACTTTAGAGTGCTGGTGTTGGGACGGGTTGAAGCGACTGACCTATGCATGCTGGAGATCCCTCTAAACCAGAGATGATCACTAGTAGCCTTGCCTATTCCTGGAGCCACTGGGAGGGCTGGGGGACTCCCTGCTGTTCAACCTCACTCAGCGCACACACACACACACACTGGACCAAACAGACTCTTGGGGGTTTAATCACAGGGCAGACATCCTCCCTCTGAAGTGGCTTTGGCCCAACCACAGCTTCATTCATAACACTGCTGCTCAGGATTTCCACACTGCTTCTGTTCCATGTGTTTATGATTGGCATTCAGCACAAAATGGCCGTGAATAGAAGTGAATGGAGCTTTTTGAGAACATGTCCAGTCCGCTGTGGCCCATGTAAAACACACAGGGTTAGATGTTTTAATGAGGAGGCCCTGGTCTGTATGAAGGGGTTCTGGGGGCCTGCTGGGGGCATCCTACATCTCCTCACCGAGGAGTTGGTCTACCAAATGGCTGGTTGTCACCCAGGTGTTGCTGCTGGGTCAGTGTATCAGGCCCTGATTGTTAGAAGAGAGGTGGAGGGAGGCTGAATTGAAGTCAGTGGGTCTTGAATAACTGTGATGACAGCCAGGCCTCCTGACAGACAGCCAGGCCTCCTGACAGACAGCCAGGCCTCCTGACAGACAGCCAGGCCTCCTGACAGACAGCCAGGCCTCCTGACAGACAGCCAGGCCTCCTGACAGACAGCCAGGCCTCCTGACAGACAGCCAGGCCTCCTGACAGACAGCCAGGCGTCCTGACAGACAGCCAGGCCTCCTGACAGACAGCCAGGCCTCCTGACAGACAGCCAGCCAGGCCTCCTGACAGACAGCCAGCCAGGGCTCCTGACAGACAGCCAGCCAGGGCTCCTGACAGACAGCCAGCCAGGGCTCCTGACAGACAGCCAGCCATGCTCCTGACAGACAGCCAGCCATGCTCCTGACAGACAGCCAGCCATGCTCCTGACAGACAGCCAGCCATGCTCCTGACAGACAGCCAGCCATGCTCCTGACAGACAGCCAGCCATGCTCCTGACAGACAGCCAGCCATGCTCCTGACAGACAGCCAGCCATGCTCCTGACAGACAGCCAGCCATGCTCCTGACAGACAGCCAGCCATGCTCCTGACAGACAGCCAGCCATGCTCCTGACAGACAGCCAGCCATGCTCCTGACAGACAGCCAGCCATGCTCCTGACAGACAGCCAGCCATGCTCCTGACAGACAGCCAGCCATGCTCCTGACAGACAGCCAGCCATGCTCCTGACAGACAGCCAGCCATGCTCCTGACAGACAGCCAGCCATGCTCCTGACAGACAGCCATGCTCCTGACAGACAGCCAGGCCTCCTGACAGACAGCCAGGCCTCCTGACAGACAGCCAGGCCTCCTGACAGACAGCCAGCCATGCTCCTGACAGACAGCCAGCCATGCTCCTGACAGACAGCCAGCCATGCTCCTGACAGACAGCCAGCCATGCTCCTGACAGACAGCCAGCCATGCTCCTGACAGACAGCCAGCCATGCTCCTGACAGACAGCCAGCCATGCTCCTGACAGACAGCCAGCCATGCTCCTGACAGACAGCCAGCCATGCTCCTGACAGACAGCCAGCCATGCTCCTGACAGACAGCCAGCCATGCTCCTGACAGACAGCCAGCCAGGCCTCCTGACAGACAGCCAGCCAGGCCTCCTGACAGACAGCCAGCCAGGCCTCCTGACAGACAGCCAGCCAGGCCTCCTGACAGACAGCCAGGCCTCCTGACAGACAGCCAGGCCTCCTGACAGACAGCCAGGCCTCCTGACAGACAGCCAGACTCCAACCAGGCCACCTAACTCCAGACAGACTTTTTTTTTGCAATGAATTAGTCTGCTACTTTTCTTGGGTAAGAATAAACCCAATGTTTTGGTTTTCTGCCATTCAAATGTTTCGACCTCCTTTCAGGATACGTCTGTCTTGAACTAGCTTCAGGTGATC
The DNA here is from genome assembly GCF_013265735.2 of Oncorhynchus mykiss. NCBI lineage: Eukaryota > Metazoa > Chordata > Actinopteri > Salmoniformes > Salmonidae > Oncorhynchus > Oncorhynchus mykiss. The sequence continues at coordinate 68,066,482 of NC_048577.1, forward strand.
ATGTTGTTCTCCTCTTCAGGTTGTTCTGCCATGGACACAGACATGATACCAACATTCACTTCAAAAGACCAGGAGATTGACTACTGGAAGACCTTATCCCTCAAGTATAAGAACAGGTATGTTCATGTCAGCTGATCTAGGCTACTCATAGCTCATTTAACAAAATCACTGATTGATTTCTACATGGTTAAACATTGAGTTTCAGAGGATTAGACTCAGCAGTTTGTCATTGTATCGGTTGAACTACTCTCCTCTACCTACACGTTCCAAATTGAAACTCAAGCTAGTCTTCTCAGTAATATAATTATACATGACCAGAACAGCACATGGCTTGCTCTCGGCTCTGTTACATAAAGCAAGGCTTTTATGTTTGCTCATAACGCTGGAAGATGAACAACAAGGTTATGTCATAACAGTCATGTGATCGTCTGACACGTGACCTGTTCCTCTATAGGCCTTTGTTAACGTTACCATCGACACAGGGAGCAATGGATTCATTGGCCTAGATTAGGCCCGAGTTAGTTTAGGTCTAGTTGTTCTTAGTGCTGGGTAGTCCTCATTAGTGCACACCGTAGCAAAACGTGTTGTAATGGAAAACATTTTGCAGGGAACATTAGCATTTCTTATTGTGCTGGTTCAGGTAGTAACCGACCTCCCTGTTTCAGCCCCTTTTCTTCCTTTTGGTTTCTATTGAATATGACACTTTTACAGATATCCTATATCCACCGGGGTGTTCTAGAACACATACAGCCTATATCCAGCGGGGTGTTCTAGAACACATACAGCCTATATCCAGCGGGGTGTTCTAGAACACACACAGCCTATATCCAGCGGGGTGTTCTAGAACACACACAGCCTATATCCAGCGGGGTGTTCTAGAACACACACAGCCTATATCCAGCGGGGTGTTCTAGAACACACACAGCCTATATCCAGCGGGGTGTTCTAGAACACACACAGCCTATATCCAGCGGGGTGTTCTAGAACACACACAGCCTATATCCAGCGGGGTGTTCTAGAACACACACAGCCTATATCCAGCGGGGTGTTCTAGAACACACACAGCCTATATCCAGCGGGGTGTTCTAGAACACACACAGCCTATATCCAGCGGGGTGTTCTAGAACACACACAGCCTATATCCAGCGGGGTGTTCTAGAACACACACAGCCTATATCCAGCGGGGTGTTCTAGAACACACACAGCCTATATCCAGCGGGGTGTTCTAGAACACACACAGCCTATATCCAGCGGGGTGTTCTAGAACACACACAGCCTATATCCAGCGGGGTGTTCTAGAACACACACGCAGCCTATATCCAGCGGGGTGTTCTAGAACACACACGCAGCCTATATCCAGCGGGGTGTTCTAGAACACACACGCAGCCTATATCCAGCGGGGTGTTCTAGAACACACACGCAGCCTATATCCAGCGGGGTGTTCTAGAACACACACGCAGCCTATATCCAGCGGGGTGTTCTAGAACACACACGCAGCCTATATCCAGCGGGGTGTTCTAGAACACACACGCAGCCTATATCCAGCGGGGTGTTCTAGAACACACACGCAGCCTATATCCAGCGGGGTGTTCTAGAACACACACGCAGCCTATATCCAGCGGGGTGTTCTAGAACACACACGCAGCCTATATCCAGCGGGGTGTTCTAGAACACACACACAGCCTATATCCAGCAGGGTGTTCTAGAACACACACAGCCTGTTACTAGATCAACATGATATAGTCCTACAGTATTAACTCTGTTACTAGATCACCATGATATAGTCCTACAGTATTAACTCTGTTACTAGATCAACATGATATAGGTCTACAGTCCTGCACATGTTCACGTGGTTGTTTTCCCAGGCTCTGTAGAGCCTGACCCTGTCAGTGTTGACACAACACATTCTAGAGTATTGGCCTAGTGTGTGTTCATGAGGACGTTCCAGATGGCACCGCTACGCTACACACACTCACACACACACACAATAACACACACACACACACATGCACACACACAATAACATGCACACACACACAATAACATGCACACATACACACACACACACACACACACTATAACATACACACACAAATCATTTTATATTCTAACTTACGCCTATTTAACACACACACACATAACATGCATGCTATGCACACACATGTACACATGGATTTTGTATTGTAGAGTAGTGAACTGAGTGAACACACTTAATGTGTTGCGAAATCTGGTGTGTATTGTAATGTGATGTTTTTTTATTGTATATAACTGCCTTAATGTTGCTGGACCCCAGGAAGAGTAGCTGCTGCCTTGGCAGGAACTAATGGGGATCCATAATAAACCCCAGGAAGAGTAGCTGCTGCCTTGGCAGGATCTAATGGGGATCCATAATAAACCCCAGGAAGAGTAGCTGCTGTCTTGGCAGGAACTAATGAGGATCCATAATAAACCCCAGGAAGAGTAGCTGCTGCCTTGGCAGGAACTAATGGGGATCCATAATAAACCCCAGGAAGAGTAGCTGCTGCCTTGACAGGAACTAATGGGGATCCATAATAAACCCCAGGAAGAGTAGCTGCTGCCTTGGCAGGAACTAATGGGGATCCATAATAAACCCCAGGAAGAGTAGCTGCTGCCTTGGCAGGAACTAATGGGGATCCATAATAAACCCCAGGAAGAGTAGCTGCTGCCTTGGCAGGAACTAATGGGGATCCATAATAAACCCCAGGAAGAGTAGCTGCTGCCTTGGCAGGAACTAATGGGGATCCATAATAAACCCCAGGAAGAGTAGCTGCTGCCTTGGCAGGAACTAATGGGGATCCATAATAAACCCCAGGAAGAGTAGCTGCTGCCTTGGTAGGAATTAATGGGGATCCATAATAAACCCCAGGAAGAGTAGCTGCTGCCTTGGCAGGAACTAATGGGGATCCATAATAAACCCCAGGAAGAGTAGCTGCTGTCTTGGCAGGAACTAATGAGGATCCATAATAAACCCCAGGAAGAGTAGCTGCTGTCTTGACAGGAACTAATGAGGATCCATAATAAACACCAGGAAGAGTAGCTGCTGCCTTGGCAGGAACTAATGAGGATCCATAATAAACCCCAGGAAGAGTAGCTGCTGCCTTGACAGGAACTAATGGGGATCCATAATAAACCCCAGGAAGAGTAGCTGCTGCCTTGGCAGGAACCAATGAGGATCCATTATAAACCCCAGGAAGAGTAGATGCTGCCTTGGCAGGAACTAATGGGGATCCATAATAAACCCCAGGAAGAGTAGCTGCTGTCTTGGCAGGAACTAATGAGGATCCATAATAAACCCCAGGAAGAGTAGCTGCTGTCTTGACAGGAACTAATGAGGATCCATAATAAACACCAGGAAGAGTAGCTGCTGCCTTGGCAGGAACTAATGAGGATCCATAATAAACCCCAGGAAGAGTAGCTGCTGCCTTGACAGGAACTAATGGGGATCCATTATAAACCCCAGGAAGAGTAGCTGCTGCCTTGGCAGGAACCAATGAGGATCCATTATAAACCCCAGGAAGAGTAGATGCTGCCTTGGCAGGAACCAATGAGGATCCATTATAAATATAATTACTTGTTTGTACATCGTGGTATTTTGGTCATATTGTCTGAAAACAGTGATGTTGTCAGAGCCAGAGGGAAGGTGACCGAAGTCATTCCAGTCAGAGACATAGTTGAACAGGGCTGTTCTGTGGCCCATCTGGCCATGTGTGCTTCTGGTACTGTAACTATGTGTGTTTTTGGTGTGGTAACTGTGTGTGGTTCTGGTACGATAACTGTGTGTTTTTGGTGTGGTAACTGTGTGTGGTTCTGGTACGATAACTGTGTGTTTTTGGTGTGGTAACTGTGTGTGGTAACTGTGTGTGCTTCTGGTACAGTAACTATGTGTGTTTTTGGTGTGGTAACTGTGTGTGGTAACTGTGTGCGGTAACTGTGTGTGGTTCTGGTACGATAACTGTGTGTTTTTGGTGTGGTAACTGTGTGTGGTAACTGTGTGTGCTTCTGGTACAGTAACTATGTGTGTTTTTGGTGTGGTAACTGTGTGTGGTAACTGTGTGTGGTAACTGTGTGCGGTAACTGTGTGTGGTTCTGGTACGATAACTGTGTGTTTTTGGTGTGGTAACTGTGTGTGGTTCTGGTACGATAACTGTGTGTTTTTGGTGTGGTAACTGTGTGTGGTAACTGTGTGTGCTTCTGGTACAGTAACTATGTGTGTTTTTGGTGCGGTAACTGTGTGTGGTAACTGTGTGTGGTAACTGTGTGCGGTAACTGTGTGTGCTTCTGGTACAATAACTATGTGTGTAATGAGCAGGGAAACCCAGTGAGGCCAAGGATGGAGCAGTGGCTGCCGGTTAACTGACCCCAGAGCTGTCGAATCCTGTTAACGTGTGTGTGTCACTCAGACCTTTTCTGTTCAAGGGTCATCCCAGGTCAGTGGAACTATGTATCTGTAGCCTGGTCCCAGATCTGTTTGTGCGATCATCTCAACTCCTTGTCATGCCAAACAGTGGTCCTTTGTAGCTCAGTTGGTAGAGCATGGCACTTGTCATGCCACGGTAGTGGGTTTGATTCCTGGGACCACCCATGTGTACAATATATGCACACATGACTCAGTCACTTTAAGACAAGTGTCTGCTAAATGGCATGGTATTATTTTACATCACAAACAGATCGTGGTCCAGGCTAACATATCTGGCTACCAGGTTAGTATACCATGCCCTAGGTTCTCACACTTTAACCAACCATTCTAATTCAATTCAGTGGAGCCACCTGACTGAATGAATGGCATGGAAAGTCTGCATTCATTCAGCTCTAGCATGGCATTGGCCTTTGTCATGACAGATGAGTCAGGAGCCAGGCAGGACCATTCTAGTTGCATTACATCTATGACCAGACAGATGGTAAGTTCTAGGTGTTTTATGTCTATGGACAGACAGATGATAGACTGATATACAGCCACATAAGACAAGAGAAAGTGGTATGCTACAATCCAGGAGTCCAGCCCTTTCAGCCAGGCCCATCTGTAGATATTACTGGACTGTATTACTAGGTTGTATCTAGCACATACTGTGTGGGTCAGCAAGTCTGAACACAGTCCAGTGAGTCTGAATATAGACTGAATACAGACTGGACTGAGGTCTGATATAGCTTAATGACAGAGACAGTACCTTAGCAGGTCTGATAGAGCTTAATGACAGAGGCCGTACCTCAGCAGGTCTGATAGAGCTTTATGACAGACACAGTACCTCAGCAGGTCTGATAGAGCTTTATGACAGACACAGTACCTCAGCAGGTCTGATAGAGCTTTATGACAGAGACAGTACCTCAGCAGGTCTGATAGAGCTTTATGACAGACACAGTACCTCAGCAGGTCTGATAGAGCTTAATGACAGAGACAGTACCTCAGCAGGTCTGATAGAGCTTTATGACAGAGACAGTACCTCAGGTCTGATAGAGCTTAATGACAGAGACAGGGGTTTGTCATTAGAGGATACAGATGGCTCCTATAGGCCTGCTGCTGTTCCGTGTGTTCTGAGAGGGGTGAGGGGTCAAGGGGTCTGGAGACAGAATATTATGAGTTAAGAGACCGGATGTGTTCAGACATGTTCCACTGACCACACAGGATAGTTCTAGGTCTGACTGTCCAGGGGATGTGACTACCACTCATTACTACCACAACTGATCATTAGGAGAGACCGTGTGACTGTGTGTAACAGTTCGTTCTCTCCCGTGTCTTCCTCAGTTACCATGAGGCCCAGGAGGAGCTGCTGGAGAGACCGTGTGGTAGTGTGTGTGTGTGACTGTGTGTAACAGTCCGTTCTCTCCTCAGTTACCATGAGGCCCAGGAGGAGCTGCTGGAGTTTCAGGAAGGGAGCAGAGAGCTGGAGGCAGAGTTAGAGGCCCAGCTAGGACAGGCTGAACATCGCCTCAGAGACCTGCACACAGAGAACCAAAGACTGAAGAGCGAGTTGGACAACCTCAAGGTAACATACGTAGGAACGGAGACACACACACACACACACAGAGGGGTTAGAACCAAACAATGAAGTGCGAGCTGGATAACCTCAAGGTAAATGTACCTCTTGGTGTTGGAATTTAACAAATATGTGGAAGGGTTGGGGATTTGGTTCGGCAAACACTGTTCCTGAGGAATCTTTTCGGCAAACACTGTTCCTGAGGATTCGGTTCGGCAAACACTGTTCCTGAGGATTCGGTTCGGCAAACACTGTTCCTGAGGATTCTTTTTGGCAAACACTGTTCCTGAGGATTCTTTTTGGCAAACACTGTTCCTGAGGATTCTTTTTGGCAAACACTGTTCCTGAGGATTCTTTTTGGCAAACACTGTTCCTGAGGATTCTTTTTGGCAAACACTGTTCCTGAGGATTCTTTTTGGCAAACACTGTTCCTGAGGATTCTTTTTGGCAAACACTGTTCCTGAGGATTCTTTTTGGCAAACACTGTTCCTGAGGATTCGGCTCGGCAAACACTGTTCCTGAGGATTCTGTTCGGCAAACGCTGTTCCTGAGGATTCGGTTCGGCAAACGCTGTCCCTGAGGAATCGGTTCGGCAAACGCTGTCCCTGAGGAATCGGTTCGGCAAACGCTCTTCCTGAGGAATCGGTTCGGCAAACGCTCTTCCTGAGGAATCGGTTCGGCAAACGCTCTTCCTGAGGAATCGGTTCGGCAAACGCTCTTCCTGAGGAATCGGTTCGGCAAACGCTCTTCCTGAGGAATCGGTTCGGCAAACGCTCTTCCTGAGGAATCGGTTCGGCAAACGCTCTTCCTGAGGAATCGGTTCGGCAAACGCTCTTCCTGAGGAATCGGTTCGGCAAACGCTCTTCCTGAGGAATCGGTTCGGCAAACGCTCTTCCTGAGGAATCGGTTCGGCAAACGCTCTTCCTGAGGAATCGGTTCGGCAAACGCTGGATTACGGTTCCCGGAACATCCGTTAACGTCACCCATTCACCAGGGACTGAAACGGGGATCAACAACTACATCTGGATGTCAGAGTAAAGCCACACTCCTGGATGCCCCTGCTGCCTGCCAGAGAGAGAGAGCTGCATGTGTTGGCAGGCTGTCCAGCAGTTCCATGCTCTGGGCCCCGGCAGTCCAGCAGTGTACTGTAATAGGATGGCAGCAGGATCAATAGGAGAAAATAGACAACTAGAGGAATGTTTAACCCACACTGCTAATTCTAGCCAGGTATATCACTGGTTAGATCACTAGTGCTAGCCAGGTATATCACTGGTTAGATCACTAGTGCTAGCCAGGTATATCACTGGTTAGATCACTAGTGCTAGCCAGGTATGTCACTGTTTAGATCACTAGTGCTAGCTCGGGTATATCACTGGTTAGATCACTAGTGCTAGCCAGGTATATCACTGGTTAGATCACTAGTGCTAGCCAGGTATATCACTGGTTAGATCACTAGTGCTAGCCAGGTATGTCACTGTTTAGATCACTAGTGCTAGCTCGGGTATATCACTGGTTAGATCACTAGTGCTAGCCAGGTATATCACTGGTTAGATCACTAGTGCTAGCTCAGAGCTATAAGCAGGTCTATATGTTGTCTGAATGTTGTTCTCTCTCTCCCTGTAGGAGAAGTTGGAGCAGCAGTATTCTCAGAGCTATAAGCAGGTCTATATGTTGTCTGAATGTTGTTCTCTCTCTCTCCCTGTAGGAGAAGTTGGAGCAGCAGTATTCTCAGAGCTATAAGCAGGTCTATATGTTGTCTGAATGTTGTTATCTCTCTCTCTCCCTGTAGGAGAAGTTGGAGCAGCAGTATTCTCAGAGCTATAAGCAGGTCTATATGTTGTCTGAATGTTGTTCTCTCTCTCTCCCTGTAGGAGAAGTTGGAGCAGCAGTATTCTCAGAGCTATAAGCAGGTCTATATGTTGTCTGAATGTTCTCTCTCTCCCTGTAGGAGAAGTTGGAGCAGCAGTATTCTCAGAGCTATAAGCAGGTCTCCATGTTGTCTGAATGTTGTTCTCTCTCTCTCTCCCTGTAGGAGAAGTTGGAGCAGCAGTATTCTCAGAGCTATAAGCAGGTCTCCATGTTAGAGGATGACCTGGGACAGACCAGAGGAATCAAGGAACAGCTTCATAAATACGTCAGAGAACTGGAGCAGGCCAACGATGACCTGGAGAGAGCCAAGAGGTCACTATATACCACAGTAGAACTAAACTGACGTTACTAACACAGCCGTTCAAATGTTTTACTTGAGTTCAGGCCTCTGTTGTAGGCTAAGTGGATGCTGGCTGGTAGCTGTGCCTCAGCATCAAACGTATTGGTCACATACACACATTTAGCTGATGTCATTGGTCACATACACACATTTAGCTGATGTCATTGGTCACATACACACATTTAGCTGATGTCATTGGTCACATACACACATTTAGCTGATGTCATTGGTCACACGCACACATTTAGCTGATGTCATTGGTCACACGCACACATTTAGCTGATGTCATTGGTCACACACACACATTTAGCTGATGTCATTGGTCACACACACACATTTAGCTGATGTCATTGGTCACATACACACATTTAGCTGATGTCATTGGTCACATACACACATTTAGCTGATGTCATTGGTCACATACACACATTTAGCTGATGTCATTGGTCACACACACACATTTAGCTGATGTCATTGGTCACATACACACATTTAGCTGATGTCATTGGTCACATACACACATTTAGCTGATGTCATTGGTCACATACACACATTTAGCTGATGTCATTGGTCACATACACACATTTAGCTGATGTCATTGGTCACATACACACATTTAGCTGATGTCATTGGTCACACACACACATTTAGCTGATGTCATTGTGGGCGTAGTGAAATGCTTGTGTTGAGTGTTACTCCACTCAGTGTTAACCCAGTTATCCAACCCACACAGATACGGTACATTCTTCACCTGCTTCTGCTACTAACCGTTGTCCATCCCAACTCCTCTCCTCCCTCCCTCCCTCCCTCAGGGCGACCATCGTATCTCTGGAGGACTTTGAGGGTCGTCTGAACCAGGCCATAGAGAGGAATGCCTTCCTGGAGAGTGAGCTGGATGAGAAGGAGTCTCTACTGGTCTCAGTACAGCGACTAAAGGATGAAGCCAGAGGTATGAAGACATGAAACACCTACCTCTGTCTCAGACCTCTCCTTTCTGTTATGTCTAATACTGCTGTATTAAGTCAGGGGATGAGAAGGAGTCTACTGGTCTCAGTACAGTGGTTTGGACGGGGATGTCCCCCTGACTCTCTGTCCCCCTGACTCTCTGTCCCCCTGACTCTCTGTCCCCCTGACTCTCTGTCCCCCTGACTCTCTGTCCCCCTGACTCTCTGTCCCCCTGACTCTCTGTCCCCCTGACTCTCTGTCCCCCTGACTCTCTGTCCCCCTGACTCTCTGTTCCCCCTGACTCTCTGTTCCCCCTGACTCTCTGTTCCCCCTGACTCTCTGTTCCCCCTGACTCTCTGTTCCCCCTGACTCTCTGTTCCCCCTGACTCTCTGTCCCCCTGACTCTCTGTCCCCCCTGACTCTCTGTCCCCCCTGACTCTCTGTCCCCCCTGACTCTCTGTCCCCCCTGACTCTCTGTCCCCCCTGACTCTCTGTCCCCCCTGACTCTCTGTCCCCCCTGACTCTCTGTTCCCCCTGACTCTCTGTCCCCCCTGACTCTCTGTCCCCCCTGACTCTCTGTCCCCCCTGACTCTCTGTCCCCCCTGACTCTCTGTCCCCCCTGACTCTCTGTCCCCCCTGACTCTCTGTCCCCCCGACTCTCTGTCCCCCCGACTCTCTGTCCCCCCTGACTCTCTGTCCCCCCTGACTCTCTGTCCCCCCTGACTCTCTGTCCCCCCTGACTCTCTGTCCCCCCTGACTCTCTGTCCCCCCTGACTCTCTGTCCCCCCTGACTCTCTGTTCCCCCTGACTCTCTGTTCCCCCTGACTCTCTGTTCCCCCTGACTCTCTGTTCCCCCTGACTCTCTGTTCCCCCTGACTCTCTGTTCCCCCTGACTCTCTGTTCCCCCTGACTCTCTGTTCCCCCTGACTCTCTGTTCCCCCTGACTCTCTGTTCCCCCTGACTCTCTGTTCCCCCTGACTCTCTGTTCCCCCTGACTCTCTGTTCCCCCTGACTCTCTGTTCCCCCTGACTCTCTGTTCCCCCTGACTCTCTGTTCCCCCTGACTCTCTGTTCCCCCTGACTCTCTGTTCCCCCTGACTCTCTGTTCCCCCTGACTCTCTGTTCCCCCTGACTCTCTGTTCCCCCTGACTCTCTGTTCCCCCTGACTCTCTGTTCCCCCTGACTCTCTGTTCCCCCTGACTCTCTGTTCCCCCTGACTCTCTGTTCCCCCTGACTCTCTGTTCCCCCTGACTCTCTGTTCCCCCTGACTCTCTGTCCCCCCTGACTCTCTGTCCCCCCTGACTCTCTGTCCCCCCTGACTCTCTGTCCCCCCTGACTCTCTGTCCCCCCTGACTCTCTGTCCCCCCTGACTCTCTGTTCCCCCTGACTCTCTGTTCCCCCTGACTCTCTGTTCCCCCTGACTCTCTGTTCCCCCTGACTCTCTGTTCCCCCTGACTCCCTGTCCCCCCTGTCTCCCTGTCCCCCCTGTCTCCCTGTCCCCCCTGTCCCCTTGACTCCCCATACTCCCTGTCCCCCCTGACACCCTGTCCCCCTAACTCTCTCATGTCTGTCTATCTGCCCCCCCCCCCCCCCCAGACCTGAGACAGGAGATGGTGGTGAGGGAGAGGACTGCAGACAGAATGTCAGCCCCCAGCTCTCCTACCCTGGACATGGACAAGATGGACTCTGCTGTCCAGGCCTCCCTGTCCCTGCCTGTCACCCCTGTAGGGAAGGGCATGGAACACCCGTTCATCAACCCTAAATCATCAGGTAGGTCCACAGCCGTGTCTTCTAACAGACCTGGGTGGAAATAGTGTTCCATTTCTGTCAACTACTTTGTGCTTTATTGAGCTGGCTGGGTCTAATGGAATCCATGGGAGAGTCTCAACAGTCCCTCCAGGCAGTCTCAATGAAATGCTCAGTGTTCTGAAAGTATATAAATACTATTTGAACCCAGGTCTGTTATTTAGTTCCTTCACTTTTGGAGCTGTACCTCCAATGTCAAACAGTTTCTAGATATCTGTCATGTGCTAAACACTCTCCTCTCCCTCTCCCTCTCCCTCTTCCTCTCCTCTCCTCTCCTCTACAGTGTTAACAAATGGCTGTGGGCCTGGCGGCTCACCTCTGACCCCATCAGCAAGAATCTCTGCTCTTAATATCGTTGGGGACCTTCTTAGAAAAGTGGGGGTAAATATCAGACTTCAGACTTCTTGTAGCAATGTTTTCCATTTCCATGTATCCATCCTCTGAAGCTGATGTTGACGACAAAACATTACGGAATGAATGAACCCAACAGTTTGGCTTCTGTCTCCTCTCCTCTCCTCTCTTGACAGCAGAGTATATTGGAATGGTGTCTGTGACCTGAATTAAAGGTTAAAGGTTACAACAGAATCCACAGCTTGTGAGTAGTCTTAATGTCGGCCGTGTCTGTCCTTAGGCGCTGGAGTCCAAGCTAGCTGCATGTAGGAACTTTGCCAAGGACCAGGCGGTGAGGAAAACCTACTCCACGTCGTCCACCAACATGATCACTGGGAACGGAAACCTCGTCAACAGCAACGCCACCAAGTTCTCCCACTCACTACACACCACCTACTACGACAAAACGTGAGTGGTTCTGTCTCTCTCGCAGGAGTGTTCCTACTGGTCCATCTATCTCTCTGCTTGACTTCCTGTCTGCGGTGTTGGTGTGACTCACTCCGAGACCGTAGAAGAAGAGACAGGCTGAATGAACTCTGTCCCATTTTGAATCAGAGTTGGTGTAACCAGAGTATGTAGAGACAAACAGCTTTCTATTTCATATTGTGGATGATCTAACTTCTGTCTTCTTGCTTTCTCTCTGTCTGGTGTTGTCCCCCACAGGGCTGTGAATGGACTGGACCCCAGCACCCTGAGTGCCCTGGCGTCGCCCCGGACTGTCTCCTCTCCTGGCATGCTGCCTCTCACCGTTTAGCATGGCCCCCACCTCTGTACAAGCTCCCCGCAGAACAAGGTTATCCTCATCCTTCACCCCAAACCCCACCCCCCCACACAAAATCTGTACAACTCCTGTACGCCCTGCAGAACACTGAGGAGAGAACCCTTGAAGAACCGTTACTGTGTGTGTGTATGTGTGTGTGTGTGTGTGTGTGTAGGAGAGACACTTGACTGAATGATTGAAAAGGGCCTCACTCACCTATGAGTGGGTGGGGTTGGATGCTGGGTGTGTTTGTGTGTATTTAACATACAGGCACATGCCTCTGCCTGAGCTGTTCTTTGCTCGTGTGGACGATGTGTTGGTGACCTCTGTGCTCTGGAGTGTCTCCATTTTGGCTCCGTCAGTTTGATCAGTTTCACTCTATAACAGCTATATAACAGCAACTGTACCTGACAAAGGTCCCCAACGGACTGCAGCTTCCTTCCTCGTAACCTTTTATTTACTTCTCTGATTGAATTGCACAATTACAAATAATTTATATTTACAATGTTGTATTTAAAAAAATGAAAGGGGACTTTTTGCAAAGTGAGATGATTTCATCATTACTGTATGTATGCTTTAAGATGCAATATTTCCTGTTTGTTTGTGTTTTATGTTATGGGGTCAGATGGAGTGGATGACCCTTAACCTCCATGTACCGAAGAATGACTGAATTAATGTTTACTGTGTTCAGGCTGTGATCAGAACCATGTTCTCTTATTGGGCTGCATCTCAATAGTCCAGTTATAATAGCCTCATCTCCTCATCTCCTTCCTCTTAGTAGCCCAGTTAGTCTTGGAGAGAATAAAACAGGATAAAACAGGACTGGTAAAAGCCACATGGATGATCTATCTCTACCAGAAATGAGCTTTTACCTGTAATTTCCTTCCCATCAGTGCAGAGGAGGGAAAGAAGAGAAGACGAGGAAACCACTTTATACTATTGAGATGCACCCCCCAAGTCCCTATTGTCCTGGGTGTGGGCTGGCCAGACAGAACAGACCGGTCAGCTGGTGGACCATCTGTAGTCTGAGAGGGAGGGAGGGACCTCCATGTTAAATAGCCTGGAAACATCAGCTGCTGTCCTCTTCATTAATGAAGTTAGGTCTGCTTCACCACAGACTGTACCGTCCTAATGGCACCCTATTCACTATCTAGTGCACTCCTACTTTATATAAGCCTTGGATGGATGATCGGTGATGTTCAGGGGAAGACTAAGCCCTTACTACTTCATATAAGCCTTGGATGGATGGCTGTGTATTTATGAGGTTGGTACCATGTTATATTCATTGAATCCCCTTTCCCTATTCTGATGCGTAATTAGTATCAGACAAAACTGTTGCTTTATAGAAACAAACAAGTCAACCCTGAGCACTGCAGTGCGTCAGACAAAACTTACTTATTCACATTGAGAGATATATATATATATATATATATATATATATATATATATATACTGTACTGTGCACCTGTTGGTGGTTAAATCTTATCCAGCTAACATCCTGTCTACCATAACCTGCAGAACAGAATATCCAGCAACAATAACCCTGCAGTCCAACCATCTAACGGGTATAGGGGTGAAGTTGCCTTAGATGCTGACCCTGGGTCAGTTTTTCCATTTACCCCACTAATGGTTAAGGTTAGGATTGGGGAGGGGAAGCTGATCCTAGATCTGTACCTAGGGGAAACCTCACCCTAGAGCTATCTAACAGTGGGTCACGCTTATCCCTTTTTCTAGACTATATCCTAGCCTGGTTAAACCAGACTGAATGCTGTGTTCACCATGAGGGGAGTGCTCAGTCTAGTTTTAATCAGGCTAAAAATGCTCGTCTTTGACTAATATGCAAATCGCTATTGGTGGCCATTTTGTCACGTTGGCTCCTGTCCTGTCGATGAAACGTTTGTAATAGAGAACCTCATCTCAGAATGACATGCCTCTTCCTGGTTTCTGTCGTTGATATTCATTTGTGGTGTATCTTCCATCCCCCATTCTGACTGTCTATCTTCATCTGGGGGTTAATAGTGCCCCTCTCCTCACAGCCTGTCTATCTTCATCTGGGGTTAATAGTGCCCCTCTCCTCACAGCCTGTCTATCTTCATCTGGGGTTAATAGTGCCCCTCTCCTATCACAGCCTTAAATGAAAAGCCTTAAGGCCAGTTTCCCAGACACAGATTAGAGCTGCAATGTGTAGCTTTTTGGGTGACCTGACCAAATTCACATAGATATGTTATAGATCTGTTATTTTCATTGAAAGCAAGTCTAAGAAGGTGGTAGATCTGTTATTTTTCTATGCTTCCTGTTTTATAGTTTTGTTTTTTGGGGTCTTTTACTTTGGGTTTTGTACACCAGCTTCAAATCAGCTGAAAATACAATGTTTTTGGTTATTGGACAATATATTTCACAGCAGTTTAGATGCTACAATGATTCTCTACACTATACATGCTTGCTTTCTCACAAGTTGAAATTCGAATTCAAGCAACCAGGAAATGGCGGTGCGATATCTGCACAGTGCATCTTTTACGCCTAGTCTTGGACTCCATGGAGATTCTCCATTCAGCATGATTTAGAATCCAGCACTAGGCTTAATCTGTGTCTGGGGAAACTGGTCCTAAAACTATTCCACCTATTCTAGAACTATCATTTGGAGTGCTTGCTGACTCCCATGGTCTATGATGTCACCCACCTGTTGCTCTGTTCCCAACTATTCCACCTATTCTAGAACTATCATTTGGAGTGCTTGCTGACTCCCATGGTCTATGATGTCACCCACCATGTCACTCTGAGTTCTACATCAGCCTGTTGCTCTGTCCCCATATATACAGGTCTGGAACTAAGCATTGTAACTCTGCCTAACAACACATTGGTACATACCAACGTCTGGCATTATTACAGTTCTATTTATTTCAGATGTCTATATGGCATGTTTAAAATGAAGAACCTGAGTTTTACTATTGTACATCCGTCCAAGATCACATATCACGATGTACAATTAGTTGTCCAGTCTGTTCGATAAAATGAAATAAAGATATTGTAAAATAAGTGCTGAAACTCTGTTTGTCCATCAGTCATGATGCAGCTTTATAAATCTCATGAGAAAGTGAACCTAAAGGTAATGCTTTCCTGACGTGTTGGTTTGAGAGGATAGAAGACCCATATTATAGGAGTTAGCCTCCCGCTGTGATTGGCTACAAACACACGACGCTGTCACTTTCCAGATGGACACACCCCCAACACACATACTGTACAGATCCGCCTAACACACGGGGACAATTGCAACCCAAAAATATATAAAGGGGAATGTCCAGAATACGGTTGTCGCAGTTATCAAATAAAATGTTATTGTAAACAGGCAATTGGCATTCTGTGTTTATGTTCAGTCTCGCTCTCTCTCTGGTTGCTGTAGGCTCCTCTTGCTGTCATGTTAAAATCTGTACCGTCTTCGGTGAAATTACTGGGGGTGGGGGGGGGTTACAAGCCGATGAGAGACGCAGTTAAAAGATTGATGCATAACCAGAGGAAGCGAGAGGGATAACAGACAAATGTCTTCTCCAGCAGGTGGCGCTGTTGCGTTTCGCTAACTAAGTGATTTTGTATAAAACCTTTGTATAAAGGTCAATAAGTGTCGAATTTGGTAAACAAATTTGAATTGATAATTTGCTACATGAGGTTTATTTGATCCAATATTTGTTTCGTATTGCTTAGGTTAAGTGTACGGATATAATTAGGAAAATTTGAGGAAAAAACACTATCAGAGTTGTCACGAGATGGCTATGCATATCCATGATCTAGTGAACAAGTGATCAACAACCAATGGCCGTGACGGATAGAAGGAGTCACTACAGGTGTGATCAAGCCTTACGTCAAAGTTGCCTGAAGCTGATTGGAAAATGCTATGACCCGACCAGTTATTCAGAACAACCTCCTCGGGGACTCAGTCTAATTTACATAAGGTTGGTTAACTTACCAGTGTTGACCCTAAACAAACACATTTACAAACTACTTGTTTAAAGTGTTATTGCAACCATGGTGTTATTTTTTTTTATTTTTTTTACAGAAGCTCATAAATCAATGAACCTGATAATGATCCACATCCTATGGGAAGAAAAGGAATGTGTGGTGTGCAGCAAAACAGCTATATCTTTTTTAATGGCCCATCCTGTTCTGATCGAATGAGATGGATGTAGAATCTAGGCGTTTCCCAGTAATGAAGGACAGAAAGCTGCAGCTGTGCACCTCACTGCCGACCACGACTGTATTGGGGAAGGACGTGGTGCAGGGAGCCTCGTGGTACAGGGAGCCTCGTGGTACAGGGAGCCTCGTGGTACAGGGAGCCTCGTGGTACAGGGAGCCTCGTGGTGCAGGGAGCCTCGTGGTGCAGCCGTTCTCACTCAGTGGAGGCAGGCACGAAGATAGGCCTCTCTTGGCATTGGTGAAGACTCCACTCAAGTTAGGGGTTAGAGGTTATATTTCATGGCAGCCTCTCCTATACCACTATTCCCAACATGTTATACACCAGAGGTTGTAAATAAAACCTCTAAAGGTTGGTCTGACTTGTATTGGTATGGTGGGGATCTGAAACCCATAGCCGAATAGATTCAGGTGAGCACTTCTCAGCATTTATATTCACGGAGAGCACTTTCCATTGAATAACAGGTCGTGTCCATTTCTTTATGGTAGTTGTGTTAATTATTGCTTTCTTCCGTGGAAACATAGAATGGATAACAATGGCAAATAAACCGAAAGCAAAATCAAGCAGGGATTTACGACTTTTTAACCCTGCTGAAACATGCAAACTACAAACATTTAACCAGTTAAAGATAATGAATACATGACCATGAAATACAAATATATTTTATTAAAAACAATTCATACAAAAGTGGCAAACAACGTTGAGTGTATGTATGTGTTACAGCGTGACGTAAAATCACTACTTTACGTACCCCAGGACATTGTGAAGCAGAATGACGCTCGTAGGTACCCCGTCTAACTGGGAGTGGGGACAGACAATTGTAAATGGTTTTAGACGGGGCTTTACTTTAATCAAAGTACAGTACAGATTCAAAGCTAAACACATGATGTTCTACTTCAGTCGTGCTTCTACAAAAACTACAGATATAACTTGGTGATCAATAAATCATGGGACTTATGTCAGTTGCTAGGTCTTAGCAGGTGAAGGATTCCGTGTCTAATGATTATGCCAGCTAGCTATGTCTCTATACAGAAGAATCGAGCTAACTTTACAAATAGCTTGCAAAACAACTTACCTTAGGTGCTTCTACACCTGCATTGCTTGCTGTTTGGGGTTTTAGGCTGGGTTTCTGTATAGCACTTTGAGGTATCAGCTGATGTAAGAAGGGCTTTAGAAATACATTTGATTTGAGCGTAATCGATTTCTGTAAATAACATCAGACTACAAAGTTAGAGTTGTAGAAAACTCTTAATAACAGTGATTTGGACAATAGCTTCCAAAAACGTATTCCAAAGAAGAAAATAGCTTGCTACCTAGCCAGAAAATAAAGACATTTTAATTTACCCGCCTTGACAGCTGGGTATTTATGTTGGATGTGCGCAATCAGGACGTGCGCAAGCAGATTCCGCACGTCATGTTTCGTAACAGGTTGTACCAGGAAAGTCACTGCAGGCAAGTGAGCGGACACTTCCAAAACGCGGTCAAGCCTAAACATCGTTCAGCCATCCGTTCTTCAGTTTCCTCCTGAATTTCTGTGCGCGAATACACAACACTTTACGGTATCGCCTGTTTTCTGGTAGGGAAACTTCTGTTATACTTGAAAAGATCGGAGAACATTTTTCTGAAGTTAGAGCACATTTTGTCATTTACTGTAAGGATATGAGTTCTCAAAGCAGCATGGAAGTTATGTGTAACGACCTAGCGATAGTCTACCCATTACCAAGGCAAAATAAGAAAAAGTGCGAGTAATCTATTTTGTATTGACGTGTTATTCAGAAGTAAATGTTCACAGTAAATGTGTTGCATTGAGTATGCTATACAGCCGCGAAATGATTTTAGATAGATGCGCTTGCTGAAAGAAATAACTGCTTTAGAAATTCGACATACTTCTAATTAATGTGCTTGCGGGAAATCTGACACGTATTTGTCATGTGCATGCTGAAAGCACATAAGTTATCAAAAGTTATCCAACTTTAGAATGTGCAGGTTCCTGTTTGATACTATTCATACTTGTTGTACTGCAACCAATATTAGCTTAAAACCCAATGCATTTCAATGGTCATCGACTTTCTAGATTCTAGATGGGTCATTCCACGAATAGAGTGCCTTTTGCTTTCCTTTGATATTTTACATAGGAATTGTGCACCAATATTGAATTTCAAAAACCTGTTACATTAATAAGTGCCTCTCTTAATAGAAACCACATGGAAAAATTAAATAAATTACTTTTATAATATGAATCAAGACTTTCTAAAATGCCCAAAATCTGCATTTGTACATGTCCCTTCTCATGTTTTTCTGACTTCTAGGAAGATTTACAGCCAACATTTTTAACAAGGGTCTAAATGGGTTCAGAACATAATAAATCGGGTGTTATTTTCAGAGCTGACTGAGGCCATGTCAGCGGTGTGGATCAGCTCCTCGCTACTGAGGTCCAGGGCAACTCACCTCAGACAGCTCAGTGTGTTCTCTAGAAGGGCTGTGTTACAACCTGTACAGAAGACACGGACACCTGGGAACCCAACCTGGTGCTGTAGGTAGGTCAGCTCTCTTGACATTGTCAGACATAAACAGACTGGCTGGATTATTTCTGTCATTTTGCAAGTTGTGTTTCCTTTCTAAAGCCCACCTCTGACCTTTGACATAGATTGTAGATGACATTTTGTCATTCAGACCTATAGAGCACACCACTAGTTGGGGTCAATCCCATTTCAATGTAGTCAATTACAGTTGCAGTGATCGCTATGATCCGTCAACTGTAGAGTGTGGACCTGATGGCCTGTATGTGTCTTGACTAGTATTCAGACTGAGGGTAATGTATTTCAATGCCTGCTGAGCCAAGCTCAGGTCACTGTCACTATAGAAACAATCCTTTTCAGAAACAGGTTTTTAAAATATGTTTTTACTTGGATTGTCCAGCCCAGTTTCTGCTTTGTCTTGACTGTAAGGAACGGGGTTCAGCATGGTTGTCTTGGCTGTAAGGAACAGGGTTCAGCGTGGTTGTCTTGGCTGTGAGGAACGGGACTCAGCGTGGTTGTCTTGGCTGTAAGGAACAGGGTTCAGCGTGGTTGTCTTGGCTCAGCGTGGTTGTCTTGGCTGTAAGGAACGGGGTTCAGCGTGGTTGTCTTGGCTGTAAGGAACAAGGTTCAGCGTGGTTGTCTTGGCTGTAAGGAACAAGGTTCAGTGTGGTTGTCTTGGCTGTAAGGAACAAGGTTCAGCGTGGTTGTCTTGGCTGTAAGGAACAGGGTTCAGCGTGGTTGTCTTGGCTGTAAGGAACAAGGTTCAGCGTGGTTGTCTTGGCTGTAAGGAACAGGGTTCAGCGTGGTTGTCTTGGCTGTAAGGAACGGGGCTCAGCGTGGTTGTCTTGGCTGTAAGGAACGGGGCTCAGCGTGGTTGTCTTGGCTGTAAGGAACGGGGTTCAGCGTGGTTGTCTTGGCTGTAAGGAACGGGGTTCAGCGTGGTTGTCTTGGCTGTAAGGAACAAGGTTCAGCGTGGTTGTCTTGGCTGTAAGGAACAAGGTTCAGCGTGGTTGTCTTAGCTGTAAGGAACAAGGTTCAGCGTGGTTGTCTTGGCCGTAAGGAACAAGGTTCAGCGTGGTTGTCTTGGCTGTAAGGAACGGGGTTCAGCGTGGTTGTCTTGGCTGTAAGGAACGGGGTTCAGCGTGGTTGTCTTGGCTGTAAGGAACGGGGCTCAGCGTGGTTGTCCTGGCTGTAAGGAACGGGGTTCAGCGTGGTTGTCTTGGCTGTAAGGAACGGGGCTCAGCGTGGTTGTCTTGGCTGTAAGGAACGGGGTTCAGCGTGGTTGTCTTGGCTGTAAGGAACGGGGCTCAGCGTGGTTGTCTTGGCTGTAAGGAACGGGGTTCAGCGTGGTTGTCTTGGCTGTAAGGAACGGGGCTCAGCGTGGTTGTCTTGGCTGTAAGGAACAAGGTTCAGCGTGGTTGTCTTGGCTGTAAGGAACAAGGTTCAGCGTGGTTGTCTTGGCTGTAAGGAACGGGGCTCAGCGTGGTTGTCTTGGCTGTAAGGAACAAGGTTCAGCGTGGTTGTCTTGGCTGTAAGGAACGAGGTTCAGCGTGGTTGTCTTGTCTGTAAGGAACGGGGCTCAGCGTGGTTGTCTTGGCTGTAAGGAACAAGGTTCAGCGTGGTTGTCTTGGCTGTAAGGAACGGGGCTCAGCGTGGTTGTCTTGGCTGTAAGGAACGGGGTTCAGCGTGGTTGTCTTGGCTCAGCGTGGTTGTCTTGGCTGTAAGGAACAAGGTTCAGCGTGGTTGTCTTGGCTGTAAGGAACGGGGCTCAGCGTGGTTGTCTTGGCTGTAAGGACCGGGGTTCAGCGTGGTTGTCTTGGCTGTAAGGAACAAGGTTCAGCGTGGTTGTCTTGGCTGTAAGGAACGGGGTTCAGCGTGGTTGTCTTGGCTCAGCGTGGTTGTCTTGGCTGTAAGGAACAAGGTTCAGCGTGGTTGTCTTGGCTGTAAGGAACGGGGCTCAGCGTGGTTGTCTTGGCTGTAAGGAACGGGGTTCAGCGTGGTTGTCTTGGCTGTAAGGAACGGGGCTCAGCGTGGTTGTCTTGGCTGTAAGGAACGGGGCTCAGCGTGGTTGTCTTGGCCGTAAGGAACAAGGTTCAGCGTGGTTGTCTTGGCTGTAAGGAACGGGGTTCAGCGTGGTTGTCTTGGCTGTAAGGAACAGGGCTCAGCGTGGTTGTCTTGGCTGTAAGGAACAGGGTTCAGCGTGGTTGTCTTGGCTGTAAGGAACGGGGCTCAGCGTGGTTGTCTTGGCCGTAAGGAACGGGGCTCAGCGTGGTTGTCTTGGCTGTAAGGAACGGGGTTCAGCGTGGTTGTCTTGGCTGTAAGGAACAGGGCTCAGCGTGGTTGTCTTGGCTGTAAGGAACGGGGTTCAGCGTGGTTGTCTTGGCTGTAAGGAACAGGGCTCAGCGTGGTTGTCTTGGCTGTAAGGAACGGGGTTCAGCGTGGTTGTCTTGGCTGTAAGGAACGGGGCTCGGCGTGGTTGTCTTGGCTCAGCGTGGTTGTCTTGGCTGTAAGGAACGGGGCTCAGCGTGGTTGTCTTGGCTGTAAGGAACAAGGTTCAGCGTGGTTGTCTTGGCTGTAAGGAACGGGGCTCAGCGTGGTTGTCTTGGCTGTAAGGAACGGGGTTCAGCGTGGTTGTCTTGGCTGTAAGGAACGGGGTTCAGCGTGGTTATCTTGGCTGTAAGGAACGGGGCTCAGCGTGGTTGTCTTGGCTGTAAGGAACAAGGTTCAGCGTGGTTGTCTTGGCACTGAACATGTTTGTCACGTATCCGTTATCTCTGGTTTCCCCTCTGAAAGACTTCACGTGTCCTGTGACCTGATGGGAGAATAGTGAGTGAGTTGGGCCGTATCTGTGCTGTTTCCCCAACGGCTCCTAAGAGAACAGTGGAGAGGGGAGAGAACAGTGGAGAGGGGTCCACTATGAAACCACAGTCAGGGAACACAACAGGAGGTTGGGTCTGAGATGAAGGGGGATTCCATCCAGAACCTTCTTCTGTTTCAAAAGAGATTACTGTCATGGCTAAACACCCTCACAGTCAACTCTACAGTCTGTAAACCAAACCGATCCCTTTGTTTCTTCTCCCTCTCTGTGTACCAACCCATTCCTCTGTGTCTGGGCGGCAGGTAGTCTAGTGGTTAAGAGCAATGGGCCAGTAAGCAAAAGGTCTCTGGTTTGAATCCCAGAGCCGACTAGGTGATACATCTATCCATGTGCTCCTGAGCAAGGCATTTAGCCCTAATTGTTCCTGTGGGCCTCTCTGGATAAGAGTGTCTGCTAAATGACTATAATGTAAATATCTACTCCCTCTCTCTGTTCCAACCCTTCTCTCTCTGTTCCAACCCTTCTCTCTCTGTTCCAACCCTTCTCTCTCTGTTCCAACCCTTCTCTCTCTGTTCCAACCCATGTCTCTCTGTTCCAACCCCGTGTCTCTCTGTTCCAACCCCGTGTCTCTCTGTTCCAACCCCGTGTCTCTCTGTTCCAACCCCGTGTCTCTCTGTTCCAACCCGTGTCTCTCTGTTCCAACCCGTGTCTCTCTGTTCCAACCCGTGTCTCTCTGTTCCAACCCGTGTCTCTCTGTTCCAACCCGTGTCTCTCTGTTCCAACCCCGTGTCTCTCTGTTCCAACCCCGTGTCTCTCTGTTCCAACCCCGTGTCTCTCTGTTCCAACCCCGTGTCTCTCTGTTCCAACCCCGTGTCTCTCTGTTCCAACCCTGTGTCTCTCTGTTCCAACCCTGTGTCTCTCTGTTCCAACCCTGTGTCTCTCTGTTCCAACCCTGTGTCTCTCTGTTCCAACCCTGTGTCTCTCTGTTCCAACCCTGTGTCTCTCTGTTCCAACCCTGTGTCTCTCTGTTCCAACCCATGTCTCTCTGTTCCAACCCATGTCTCTCTGTGTTTATTCCCTCTTTGTCTCTCTCTGTATCAGACTTTGGTCAACTACAGTACATATGTCAAATACTTGGTTGTGTTTACTGTAGTTTGCCTGGTACAATGGAACCAATTAAATAGTCCTCTATGTCCAAACTCCAAAGTGTTATCAAGTACACCTAAAAACAGCTTCCAAGTATTTCCCTCATGTATGTGACCCAGGTCTACTCTGTCTACTGTTCATGTCTGTCCCTCAACAGATCCCTCCATGTGGACAGTCCCCCCCTGGTCCCAGGGCAGAGCTTCAGCTACGTCCATGGGGCCTCCTCAGTGTCCCTGCTGGGCCAGACAGTGGGTCAGAGTTTGCAGGCGGCAGCTGACCGCTGGCCCCACAGAGAGGCCCTGGTGTTCCTGCAGGATGGAGTCCGTAAGACCTTCTCCCAGTTTCAGGAGGACGTAGGTCTTTCATCCACCCTCTCTTCTAATATATTTCATCATATCTAGAGATCATTGTTAGGCCGTTACCTTTGTACCCACTCAAAGCACATTCAGCAGGACTATCTGTCAGTGCATCTGATTGGTGGTTTACCAAATAGTAACATAACTATTGTGTCAGTATCCATGGTGAAACACCCTGAGGCCTGCTAACTAGGACATCCATGGTGTAACACCGTGAGGCCTGCTAACTAGGACATCCGTGGTGTAACACCCTGAGGCCTGCTAACTAGGACATCCATGGTGTAACACCCTGAGGCCTGCTAACTAGGACATCCATGGTGAAACACCCTGAGGCCTGCTAACTAGGACATCCATGGTGTAACACCCTGAGGCCTGCTAACTAGAACATCCATGGTGTAACACCGTGAGGCCTGCTAACTAGGACATCCATGGTGTAACACCCTGAGGCCTGCTAACTAGAACATCCATGGTGTAACACCCTGAGGCCTGCTAACTACGGCATCCATGGTGTAACACCCTGAGGCCTGCTAACTAGGACATCCATGGTGTAACACCCTGAGGCCTGCTAACTAGGACATCCATGGTGTAACACCCTGAAGCCTGCTAACTAGGACATCCATGGTGAAACACCCTGAGGCCTGCTAACTAGGACATCCATGGTGTAACACCCTGAGGCCTGCTAACTAGGACATCCATGGTGTAACACCCTGAGGCCTGCTAACTAGGACATCCATGGTGAAACACCCTGAGGCCTGCTAACTAGGACATCCATGGTGTAACACCCCGAGGCCTGCTAACTAGGACATCCATGGTGTAACACCCTGAGGCCTGCTAACTAGGACATCCATGGTGTAACACCCCGAGGCCTGCTAACTAGGACATCCATGGTGTAACACCCTGAGGCCTGCTAACTAGGACATCCATGGTGTAACACCCTGAGGCCTGCTAACTAGGACATCCATGGTGTAACACCCTGAGGCCTGCTAACTAGGACATCCATGGTGAAACACCCTGAGGCCTGCTAACTAGGACATCCATGGTGTAACACGCTGAGGCCTGCTAACTAGGACATCCATGGTGTAACACCCTGAGGCCTGCTAACTAGGACATCCATGGTGTAACACCCTGAGGCCTGCTAACTAGGACATCCATGGTGTAACACCCTGAGGCCTGCTAACTAGGACATCCATGGTGTAACACCGTGAGGCCTGCTAACTAGGACATCCATGGTGTAACACCGTGAGGCCTGCTAACTAGGACATCCATGGTGTAACACCCTGAGGCCTGCTAACTAGGACATCCATGGTGTAACACCCTGAGGCCTGCTAACTAGGACATCCATGGTGTAACACCCTGAGGCCTGCTAACTAGGACATCCATGGTGAAACACCCTGAGGCCTGCTAACTAGGACATCCATGGTGTAACACCCTGAGGCCTGCTAACTAGGACATCCATGGTGTAACACCGTGAGACCTGCTAACTAGGACATCCATGGTGTAACACCCTGAGGCCTGCTAACTAGGACATCCATGGTGTAACACCCTGAGGCCTGCTAACTAGGACATCCATGGTGTAACACCCTGAGGCCTGCTAACTAGGACATCCATGGTGTAACACCGTGAGGCCTGCTAACTAGGACATCCATGGTGTAACACCCTGAGGCCTGCTAACTAGGACTTCCATGGTGAAACACCCTGAGGCCTGCTAACTAGGACATCCATGGTGTAACACCCTGAGGCCTGCTAACTAGGACATCCATGGTGTAACACCCTGAGGCCTGCTAACTAGGACTTCCATGGTGAAACACCCTGAGGCCTGCTAACTAGGACATCCATGGTGTAACACCCTGAGGCCTGCTAACTAGGACATCCATGGTGAAACAACAGAGGCATATAAACAGCTTTGTAATAATATATTCCATTACATTTATACACATACTCATAAACACAAACTGCAGAATGCCTTTACATATCGGGATATCATCCTGTATATTACTTCCTGGGTCATGCTCTCCCTCCTCCCCAGGTTGACCAGGCCGCTGCAGGTCTCCTGGCCCTGGGTCTGAAAAGAGGGGACAGACTAGGAGTCTGGGGGCCCAACACATACCACTGGATCCTGTTTCAGTTCGCCACAGCCAAGGCTGGCATCATACTGGTGAAGATGAGCTATTATATTAGATTCTAAAATGAACATGTATTATCTGTTAGGATCTATTGGTCCTAATATTAAAGTATTGTTCTAATCTCTACAGGTGTCGATAAACCCAGCCTATCAGCTGAAGGAGCTGGAGTTCACCCTGGGGAAGGTTTGTTCTTATCCAGAACCGCGTTGTTTTACACTTCCTGGATTGACTGAATGAATAGCTGAACTGATCCTGACCCTGGTGCTGTCTGTGTCCTTCCCAGTTTAAGACCCAGAGGTTCTGTTATCTCTGTCTCTGTAGGTGCAGTGTAAAGCTGTGGTGTGTCCCACCCAGTTTAAGACCCAGAGGTTCTGTGACACGCTGAGACAGATCTGCCCAGAGATGGACACAGCAGAGTCAGGGGTCTTTAGGAGCTCCAGGTATGTTAATATTGTACTACTGCATCATGACTGAGTTAACAGACATATTGTATTACTGCATCATGACTGAGTTAACAGACATATTGTACTACTGCATCATGACTGAGTCAACAGACAGGTGTGTTAATATTGTACTACTGCACCATGAAGTAAACAAGTACCTAGCAGGATAGCTAACATAGATATAGAACCCTGAACAGGGTGGCTAACATATTTATAGCCATAGTAGAGATCCCATTAAATTACTAGAAGGGCTATGTCATAAACCCTCAAAGTTCCTGAATGGTATGATAATGGCAGCCATTTTGGTCAGGGACAAATCCAAACCAGCCTAATTGAAAGGAAAGGAAGTAGAGACATAGGTGATGCACTTCCTGCTTTTACTGATGCAGGAGCATAAAAGTAAGGCATGTGATACTGTATATCAGAAATGATGTATTAGATTTATTGGCTAATGTGAAACACAGTAGAAGGGAACACAGGAACTCTGCTGGATCGACTCTGAATAAGAAATATTACCACCAGTGGATGTCTATTTACCTGTAAATGGAACCTCAGTATCTGTGTATGGTGATGGTGACAGACAGGGACAGTAGAGGACCTAATGAAGGCTGTTACTGTAATGTTACTATCATTGTGTTGCTGTAATGTTACTGCAATGTAGTGGTCATTGTGTTACTGTAATGTTACTGTAATGTAGCGGTTATTGTGTTACTGTAATGTAATGGTCATTGTGTTACTGTAATGTAAAGCTCATTGTGTTACTGTAATGTAACTGTCATTGTGTTACTGTAATGTAACTGTCATTGTGTTACTGTAATGTAACTGTCATTGTGCTACTGTAATGTAGCGGTCATTGTGTTACTGTAATGTAACTGTCATTGTGTTACTGTAATGTAACTGTCATTGTGTTACTGTAATGTAACTGTAATGTAACGGTCATTGTGTTACTGTAATGTTACTGTAATGTAACGGTCATTGTGTTACTGTAATGTTACTGTAATGTAACGGACATTGTGTTACTGTAATGTTACTGTAATGTAACTGTCATTGTGTTACTGTAATGTTACTGTAATGTAATGGTCATTGTGTTACTGTAATGTAATGGTCATTGTGTTACTGTAATGTTACTGTAATGTAAAGGTCATTGTATTACTGTAATGTTAACCTACTGTGTTCCTCCTGCCAGACTACCTGACCTGCGTATGGTGATTGTGACAGACAGCAGACAGACAGGGACTGTACATGTAGAGGATGTGATGCGGGCTGGAAGCAGACAGCACCACCAGGAGCTGCAGGACCTGCAGACCAAACTGTCCTTTGACGACCCCATCAACATACAGTTCACATCCGTAGGTCTCCTGTTGAAAGAAGAATACTTTACGGCTGATTTCCTGAACACAGATTACCCTGTCTAGGACACAGATTACCCTGTCTAGGACACAGATTACCCTGTCTAGGACACAGATTACCCTGTCTAGGACACAGATTACCCTGTCTAGGACACAGATTACCCTGTCTAGGACACAGATTACCCTGTCTAGGACACAGATTACCCTGTCTAGGACACAGATTACCCTGTCTAGGACACAGATTACCCTGTCTAGGACACAGATTACCCTGTCTAGGACACAGATTACCCTGTCTAGGACACAGATTACCCCGTCTAGGACGCAGATTACCCCGTCTAGGACGCAGATTACCCCGTCTAGGACACAGATTACCCTGTCTAGGACACACGGTCCGCTAACGGAATCCCCCCCAACAGTATTAGTCTGTCTGATGTCTACTGTTCTCTAGGGAACAACAGGAAATCCTAAAGGTGCCACCCTCTCCCACCACAACATCGTCAACAACGCTTATTTTGTGGGTCTTCGTCTGGGATTCAACTGGAAGGTCAGTGGAGACATGAGACTATTATCATCTCTCTGTCTCTCTGTCTCTGTGTTTCTCTCTCTCTCTACTTTTCTCATGTAACCTCTACTCTTGTTGCTTCCCCCTCAGCCTATAAGAGCGTGTGTTCCTGTTCCCCTGTACCACTGCATGGGCTCAGTGTTAGGAGCGATGTGTTTGGCACTGCATGGCATCACCCTGGTCTTCCCCTCTGCTGGGTACGACAGCCGTGCCAACCTGGAGGCCATTCAGAATGAAAGGTAGTAAAGTTTAGGAACCTCTTCCTTAAGTGACTTACACATCTTGGAGACTTACAATAGAGATATTTCATGTCAGTGTGTTGTAATAAGAATAATATAAATAGCTGCCACTGAGCACATTGAGAATGAACCTCTATAATACACTAAATACATCTCTATATGTTCTCTGTTTCAGGTGTAATTTCCTCTATGGAACTCCTACCATGTACATTGACATGCTTGGACAGCCTGACCTACACAGCTATGACCTGTCATCAGTTGAATCTGGTGAGAGATTTGTGATTTGCTTGTGTAGACTGTTGTTTGATGGCTGGAAATACATGAAAATAAACTGGATTACTGTGGTAAAGTTTAAACTGAAAGGGGTCATTTGCAGTTGCTACATCAATTTTTGGGATTTATATATTAAATTAATGTACCCATTGATTCTTGAAGATTATAACATACAAATACCTCTTGAGTTTAACTTCAGCTGTCGCACCAAAATATGAGCCTGTTTTACTCCAATGTTTGTAAACATTGTAAACGTTAGTCTGGAGCCCTGTTTTAACCTCTTTTGAGGCTCTTGACTAACACTTTCAGTCGGGGTCTCTGGCTCCGCTACGGTTTTCAGTCGGTCTCTGGTGCCGCTATGGTTTTCAGTCTGGGTCTCTGGCTCCGCTACGGTTTTCAGTCGGGGTCTCTGGCGCCGCTACGGTTTTCAATTGGTGGCACCAGTTCATGATTTGGTTGCACCAATATCTTGTCCCTCAATAGAAACATTTTATAATCTTGTTATAAAGTCATTCACTGTGGTTTACAGAGATGGTATGATTAAATAAATACATTTTTCAATCAAACATGTCCAAGCAGTAATGCATGGATCAGGTCATTTTCATCTACAACTTTAACTATTCGCTAAGTACTGTTGCAACCTCAGACAACATTTTCCAGAGAAGCCCAATTCCCAATTCAACCAATAGCAAAATCCTCTGACAATGGTTTCAAAATAATACACAATTATGCCGCAGTCATCCCCCTCTTCAAAGGGGGAGACACCCTGGACCCAAACTGTTACAGACCTATATCCATCCTGCCCTGCCTATCTAAGGTCTTCGAAAGCCAAGTCAACAAACAGGTCACTGACCATCTCGAATCCCACCGTACCTTCTCCGCTGTGCAATCTGGTTTCTGAGCCGGTCACGTGTGCACCTCAGCCACGCTCAAGGTACTAAACGATATCATAACCGCCATCGATAAAAGGCAGTACTGTGCAGCCGTCTTCATCGACCTTGCCAAGGCTTTCGACTCTGTCAATCACCATATTCTTATCGGCAGACTCAGTAGCCTCAGTTTTTCTGATGACTGCCTTGCCTGGTTCACCAACTACTTTGCAGACAGAGTTCAGTGTGTCAAATCGGAGGGCATGCTGTCCGGTCCTCTGGCAGTCTCTATGGGGGTGCCACAGGGTTCAATTCTTGGGCCGACTCTTTTCTCTGTATATATCAATGATGTTGCTCTTGCTGCGGGCGATTCCCTGATCCACCTCTACGCAGACGACACCATTCTGTATACTTCCGGCCCGTCCTTGGACACTGTGCTATCTAACCTCCAAACGAGCTTCAATGCCATACAACACTCCTTCCGTGGCCTCCAACTGCTCTTAAACGCTAGTAAAACCAAATGCATGCTTTTCAACCGTTCGCTGCCTGCACCCGCACGCCCGACTAGCATCACCACCCTGGATGGTTCCGACCTTGAATATGTGGACATCTATAAGTACCTAGGTGTCTGGCTAGACTGTAAACTCTCCTTCCAGACTCATATCAAACATCTCCAATCGAAAATCAAATCTAGAGTCGGCTTTCTATTCCGCAACAAAGCCTCCTTCACTCACGCCGCCAAACTTACCCTAGTAAAACTGACTATCCTACCGATCCTCGACTTCGGCGATGTCATCTACAAAATAGCTTCCAACACTCTACTCAGCAAACTGGATGCAGTTTATCACAGTGCCATCCATTTTGTCACTAAAGCACCTTATACCACCCACCACTGTGACCTGTATGCTCTAGTCGGCTGGCTCTCGCTACATATTCGTCGCCAGACCCACTGGCTCCAGGTCATCTACAAGTCCATGCTAGGTAAAGCTCCGCCTTATCTCAGTTCACTGGTCACGATGGCAACACCCACAGGTGTATCTTACTGAACATCCCTAAAGCCAACACCTCATTTGGCCGCCTTTCGTTCCAGTTCTCTGCTGCCTGTGACTGGAACGAATTGCAAAAATCGCTGAAGTTGGAGACTTTTTTTTTCTCCCTCACCAACTTCAAACATCTGCTATCTGAGCAGCTAACCGATCGCTGCAGCTGTACATAGTCTATCGGTAAATAGCCCACCCAATTTTACCTACCTCATCCCCATACTGTTTTTATTTATTTACTTTTCTGCTCTTTTGCACACCAATATCTCTACCTGCACATGACCATCTGATCATTTATCACTCCAGTGTTAATCTGCAAAATTGTAATTATTCGCCTACCTCCTCATGCCTTTTGCACACAATGTATATAGACTCTTTGTTTTCTACTGTGTTATTGACTTGTTAATTGTTTACTCCATGTGTAACTCTCTGTGTTGCTGTCTGTTCACACTGCTATGCTTTATCTTGGCCAGGTCGCAGTTGCAAATGAGAACTTGTTCTCAACTAGCGTACCTGGTTAAATAAAGGTGAAATAAATAATAAAATAAAGACTAACTACCAATTGGAGACCACGGAATTGGGGAGAAAAAGAGGTCAAAAAAATATATAATAATTTGGAAATGGAAATGTCAGATTTGTTTTGCTCAATAGAGATCATGTTTGTGTGCACTAACTCAAAACACATTAGCTAGATCGCTAACTGAATATTGCTGATGGTTAGCTGTGTAATTGATTAATTGCAGTAAATTGAATGCCCTAAAAACAATCCAGTGATAGTCTACTAGGACTCAGCACCAACGTGTATCTCACGCTCTCTGCTTCTCAAAGACAGAACAGAAATGTCGTTTTTTAAAACAGTGCCTGTCGCTCAATATTGAGAGTTGAGAAATAGTGATCATACCCCTAGAAAGCTGAGACCCTTCCCCTCTTCAACTAACATCAACATGTTTTCAAAACCACAACTGCATTTTGAAAGAAAGGATTTTTCTGTTCCACTAAATAGATATTTGGAAGGAGAGGGCGTGGCTGGCTCATCACAGCAGCTGGCCCCGGTGAAATGGACACTTCCATGGCAGGACTCAATTCACTTTACTTTAGGCGTACTGCTTGACCAAATCATGATTTTATCCAAAACAATAAGAAGTTTTGAGTGAGGTGACCAGCAGTTTTTCTCCATCCACAGCCAAGTCAAAGGGTCGCAAACTGCAACTAAATGGTCTCTGTCTGGTGCCCTCCTAAAACAATCATTTGTATATTATGGATTGTCGGTCCTTTCATCCATAGCTCTATGAATGTGAGAGTGGTTACATGTCTCTGCCCCATCCCTCAGATTTTTACCAAAACAGTGGCGGGGTGTCAATTTTGTTTTATTTTTCAACTGCAGATTGCCCCTTTTAATAGTAATAAAGTGTATTGGTAATACAGTTATATAGTATTTGTGAAGGGTGGTGGTTGATTAATATGCTGTATAAAGCAGTAGTATAGTATTTGTGCCCCGGTAGGATGGTGGTTCTGATTTCTGTTGTGTTCCAGGGTTTACGGGTGGGTCTCTTTGTCCTCCTGAAGTCATGAGGAAACTCAGAACTGATATGAATGTCAAGGATATGATAGTAAGTCCTTCCCATCTTTTTCTCTGTCTGTGTGTGTATAATATACTTTATAATCTGTATGGGGTAACACAACGCTCCCTTGGTAACATCAGATAGGCTATGGGACCACAGAGAACAGCCCTGTAACATTCCTTGGTTTCCTGCGAGACAACGAGGAACTGAAGAACGAGACGGTGGGATGTATCCTGAACCACACTGAGGTATCAAACCTGTGTGTGTGTGTGTGTGTGTGTGTGTGTGTGTGTGAGAGGAGAGAGAGACAGAGAAGCGATAGTCATGTGTCTAATGTCAGGGTCCTAATTCATCTACATTCAGTATGGTTAACGTTTATATTCCTCCTTCTTTAAAACACATGAAATCCTACCTGTGTTCTCCTGGCCAGGCGAAGGTGGTGGATGTGTCCTCTGGAGAGGTGGTTCCTCTGGGGGATCCAGGAGAGCTGCTGATCAGAGCTTACTCTGTTATGCTGGAGTACTGGGACGACCCAGAGAAGACCAGTGAGGCTATCGCCAAAGACCGCTGGTACAGAACCGGGTAAGAAATGAGATGGAGAGAAAAGAGATGGAGGGAGCGAGCGAGAGATAAAGACACACAGAGAAACAAACAGAGACCCAGACAGCAACAGATGAAAAGTGAGCGCGAGCATCAACTGTGAATGTCTCCACAGTGACATAGCCAGTCTGGACAGGTTTGGGTACTGCCGTATAGTGGGACGTATAAAGGACATGATTATACGTGGAGGAGAGAACATCTACCCTGCTGAGATAGAGAAGTTCCTTCACACCCATCCCAATGTACAGGAGGCCCAGGTGAGAACCACACCCATCCCAACGTACAGGAGGCCCAGGTGAGAACCATCCCAACGTACAGCAGGCCCAGGACTCAGCACCACTAGAGGGCATCCGAGAATAGAACAGCACCACAGTAACACCATACAACCAAGTTACACAAATCTATCCAGGAAATGTTAGTACCAGAACCTTTCATTTCCTGTCTTCATTTCTCAATACTCATATCACCATATGATATCCATACACAGATGTCAACAGTAGGTATGGTTGGATCAGTTTTCTGATTCCAGTGTATCCAGGTGATTAAATTCTCTCCCTGTCCTGTCCACCTCTCTTTCTCCCCAGGTGATTATATTCTCTCCCTGTCCTGTCCACCTCTCTTTCTCCCCAGGTGAGAACCATCCCAACGTACAGGAGGCCCAGGTGTTTATTTTCTCTCCCTGTCCTGTCCACCTCTCTTTCTCCCCAGGTGATTGGCGTGAGAGATGAGAGGTTGGGGGAACAGGTGTGTGCCTGTATCAGACTGAAGGAGGGACTGGACTGTAGCAGAGAGGAGATCAGAGACTTCTGCAAGGGACAGGTGACACAGAGACAGGAAGTGACATGACCTGTGATTCGATCATTGTCAGGTTTAGAACTTCTGTTATATACTATGTTATAGTGTGTTTATAGCTACAGGCATCTGCTTCTACTGTTCTAGATTTCTCACTTCAAGATCCCCCACTATGTGGTGTTTGTGGACAGCTATCCACTGACTGCCTCTGGAAAGGTAGGATGGCTTCATGACAGCGTATTTTCTCTGTCTTCATTCAGATCAGCAGCGGAACCAATGTTCTGTATCATGAAATTCATAATCAGAGTAATTATACCAGAACAGACGACTGTGGTGATCACCTCTGTGTTTGTCCTTTCCTAGATCCAGAAGAATAAACTGAGGGAGGAGATGGAGAAGAAGCTGGGTCTGTGATGGACAGAGGGACCTAGACAGACTGGGCTAATAGCAACCCACATTGAGCACCGGTTACACCCGAGGTGATCTCTTGTTTCAACCATCAATACGCACAAAGATCATCCACACAGTGAATCTGAATTACAACCACTGACATTTAGTTGTGGCTGCTGCCACCATTTTCAGTTTTTACTATTTTGTCCTCTGGTGGGTAATATCTTTATATTAAACTGCTATTTCAGCAGATGAATCACTTAACTATTTGACAATCATTTTGTTCAAATGAAATGAGGCATTTCCTTGTTTACCACAGAGAATCTACTGTGGCAATTGACCCTCCACATGTTATGAATGGAAAGGTCATGTTGGTGTACTTACTTGTATTTCCAATGTATGTAATCCATTAATGAGTAATCCATCCATTAATGAGTAATCCATCCATTAATGAGTAATCCATCCATTAATGAGTAATCCATCCATTAATGAGTAATCCATCCATTAATATAATCCATTAATGAGTAATCCATCCATTAATGAGTAATCCATCCATTAATGAGTAATCCATCCATTAATGAGTAATCCATCCATTAATGAGTAATCCATCCATTAATATAATCCATTAATGAGTAATCCATCAATTAATATAATCCATTAATGAGTAATCCATCCATTAATGTAATCTATTAATGAGTAATCCATCCATTAACTTGCCTTTATAATCAAAAGGGGAACATACAATATCCTTGAACTGTCCACATCTAACATTGGTAACTAAATCAAGCCAATTATGATTTGAGTTAATATAATCTGTTTTCATTAAGGACTATGTGTCTGCTTTAAGGGTTGAGTTAATATAATCTATGTAAAATGGCCGACTGTGTGTCTTCTTTAGAACCACTAATGTTTTCTGTTCATTGCTTGTAGTCCTTCACCAACACACGATTCAACATAAACAATAGATGCCTATACTTTTCAGTCTCAGCCATGTTTAGCTGAATCAGGTTAAAGAGGCGGCCGGGATCTTAAAAACTGCCTGCGTTTTTCAACGTTCCGTTTTGATCTCACACATGGATAAAACACCGCCTGTAACGTTCTTCTGCCGGAGAAAGCCACGCTATCCTGACATTCACCGCTTGACCTAGGCTTAATCTGTGTCCAGGAAACTGGCCTTAAAACTGTTCCACCTCTTCCAGAACTCTAGAACTATCATTTGGAGTGCTTGCTTTATCACATGGTCTATGATGTCACGAACCGGCTCGAAGTTCCTAACAAAAGGGAGACAAGGAATGACAAAATATAGACAACTGAATACAATTAACAATGGTGTGTGTCATCAGTAGTGTGGGTGTTTTGCATGCATACATGTGATAATGCTGAGTGTTTTGCATGCATACATGTGATAATGCTGGGTGTTGAAAGGTGCCAAAGCAAACAACAAAATCTATAAAGGTGTCTGCATGGAGTCTCCTCCATGAATGGGGAAATGATGTATACATTTCAATCAGGACTGACTAAACAGAATACTATTATGTTACTGTATGGATGTATGAATCTCATAATCATAGTACTGAATATAACGTGTGTAAATATAATCAAGAATTAGAACAATGACTGTCTGTTCCTTGGTAGAAACTAATGAACTTATCGTCAGACTGGCTGGAATGCTTATCTACACAGGGAGACCTTGGGCTGGTAGTAAATTATCTAAACTGGTGGTGGATGATGTGGGAAGGCTTGTGAACTATACTGCCATGGTATCAGAGGGGAGGAGGGTAGGAAGGCTTGTGAACTATACAGCCATGGTATCAGAGGGGAGGAGGGTAGGAAGGCTTGTGAACTATACAGCCATGGTATCAGAGGGGAGGAGGGTAGGAAGGCTTGTGAACTATACTGCCATTGTATCAGAGTGGAGGAGGGTAGGAAGGCTTGTGAACTATACTGCCATGGTATCAGAGTGGAGGAGGGTAGGAAGGCTTGTGAACTATACTGCCATTGTATCAGAGTGGAGGAGGGTAGGAAGGCTTGTGAACTATACTGCCATGGTATCAGAGTGGAGGAGGGTAGGAAGGCTTGTGAACTATACTGCCATGGTATCAGAGTGGAGGAGGGTAGGAAGGCTTGTGAACTATACTGCCATGGTATCAGAGTGGAGGAGGGTAGGAAGGCTTGTGAACTATACTGCCATTGTATCAGAGTGGAGGAGGGTAGGAAGGCTTGTGAACTATACTGCCATGGTATCAGAGTGGAGGAGGGACAGTTTAAAACCTATGATGTCATTTTTAGTTTATAACCTGTTGTAAACTGTACCATGATCAGTACTCTCGAGAATAAACGCTATTGATTGATTTTGAGACTGGCCTCTGTCCATTTTATGTAAATAAGTATCTTAGGAATGGGCAGAGTGTTTAATTGAATTGGTTAAATAAACGTATAGGAATTAAATTCCTTTAACATGATCTTGGGACACGCCCAGGTGTGCCCCATGTCGCTGACGGCTCCGCCCACCGGCATCCTAATAAGGAAAACGAGAGCAGAGAGAGAGAATACGGCAAACAAGAGTGGGAGGGTCGTCACATGTCACCCACCTGTTCCCACCTATTCTAGAACTATCATTTGGAGTGCTTGCTGACTCCCATGGTCTATGATGTCACCCACCTCTACCATGTCAGCCTGTTGCTCTGTCCCCATATATACAGGTTTGGAACTAAGCATTGTAACTCTGCCTAACAACACCTTTGTACATACCAACGTCTGGCATTATTACAGTTCTATTTATTTCAGATGTCTTTATGGCATGTTTAAAATGAAGAACCTGAGTTTTACTATTGTACATCCGTCCAAGATCACATATCATGATGTACAATTAGTTGTCCAGTCTGTTGGATAAACTGAAATAAAGATATTGAAAAATAAGTACTGAAAGAGTTGTTGCACATCACTCGTGAACCGTAACATTGAGCTTAGACTTTATTTTTGCTCTTGGTTTTATTGAAATATAGCAATATATTGCTGTAACAGACACAGAGCCTTTGTAACCAATCTCTCTCCAGCTGGAACCAATAGTCTGTCTAGGTCCCTCTGTCCATCACAGACCCAGTTTCTTCTCCATCTCCTCCCTCAGTTTGATCTTCTGGACCTAGGAAAGGACAAACACAGAGGTGATCAACACAGTCGTCTATGCTGGTATTAATATCATTAACCCTGGATAACCTGATTTGTTTAGTGTTGTCATGAAGCCATCCTACCTTTCCAGAGGCAGTCATTGGATAGCTGTCCACAAACACCACATAGTGGGGGATCTTGAAGTGAGAAATCTGGAACAAGTATAAACAGTTACGCTTCTCGTTCACATAAGACATGTTGCCGATGCTTGGTAATGATGGACTGACTAGTTAAAACGACTTCAACTCAGTGGGATAACCATCTGGTTAAAACGACTTCAACCCAGTGGGATAACCATCTGGTTAAAACGACTTCAACCCAGTGGGATAACCATCTGGTTAAAACGACTTCAACCCAGTGGGATAACCATCTGGTTAAAACGACTTCAACCCAGTGGGATAACCATCTGGTTAAAACGACTTCAACCCAGTGGGATAACCATCTGGTTAAAACGACTTCAACCCAGTGGGATAACCATCTGGTTAAAACGACTTCAACCCAGTGGGATAACCATCTGGTTAAAACGACTTCAACCCAGTGGGATAACCATCTGGTTAAAACGACTTCAACCCAGTGGGATACCCATCTGGTTAAAACGACTTCAACCCAGTGGGATAACCATCTGGTTAAAACGACTTCAACCCAGTGGGATAACCATCTGGTTAAAACGACTTCAACCCAGTGGGATAACCATCTGGTTAAAACGACTTCAACCCAGTGGGATAACCATCTGGTTAAAACGACTTCAACCCAGTGGGATAACCATCTGGTTAAAACGACTTCAACCCAGTGGGATAACCATCTGGTTAAAACGACTTCAACCCAGTGGGATAACCATCTGGTTAAAACGACTTCAACCCAGTGGGATAACCATCTGGTTAAAACGACTTCAACCCAGTGGGATAACCATCTGGTTAAAACGACTTCAACCCAGTGGGATAACCATCTGGTTAAAACGACTTCAACCCAGTGGGATAACCATCTGGTTAAAACGACTTCAACCCAGTGGGATAACCATCTGGTTAAAACGACTTCAACCCAGTGGGATAACACGACTTCAACCCAGTGGGATAACGACTTCAACCCAGTGGGATAACCATCTGGTTAAAACGACTTCAACCCAGTGGGATAACCATCTGGTTAAAACGACTTCAACCCAGTGGCATAACCATCTGGTTAAAACGACTTCAACCCAGTGGGATAACCATCTGGTTAAAACGACTTCAACCCAGTGGGATAACCATCTTGTGTTCAATCCCCAGGTGACTTGTTCATTTCTGTCTCACCTGTCCCTTGCAGAAGTTTCTGATCTCCTCTCTGCTACAGTCCAGTCCCTCCTTCAGTCTGATACAGGCACACACCTGTTCCCCCAACCTCTCATCTCTCACGCCAATCACCTGGGGAGAAAGAGAGGTGGACAGGACAGGGAGAGAATATAAACACCTGGGCCTCCTGTACGTTGGGATGGTTCTCACCTGGGCCTCCTGTACGTTGGGATGGGTGTGAAGGAACTTCTCTATCTCAGCAGGGTAGATGTTCTCTCCTCCACGTATAATCATGTCCTTTATACGTCCCACTATACGGCAGTACCCAAACCTGTCCAGACTGGCTATGTCACTGTGGAGACATTCACAGTTGATGCTCGCGCTTACTTTTCATCTGTTGCTGTCTGGGTCTCTGTTTGTTTCTCTGTGTGTCTTTATCTCTCGCTCGCTCCCTCCATCTCTTTCTCTCTCTCCATCTCATTTCTTACCCGGTTCTGTACCAGCGGTCTTTGGCGATAGCCTCACTGGTCTTGTCTGGGTCGTCCCAGTACTCCAGCATAACAGAGTAAGCTCTGATCAGCAGCTCTCCTGGATCCCCCAGAGGAACCACCTCTCCAGAGGACACATCCACCACCTTCGCCTGGCCAGGAGAACACAGGTAGGGTTTCATGTGTGTTTTAAAGAAGGAGGAATATAAACGTTACACATACTGCATGTAGATGAATTAGGACCCTGACATTAGACACATGACTCTCTCTCCTCTCACTTGCTCGCTCACACACACACACACACGTCTGGTGTCAGTTAAGGTTTGATACCTCAGCGTGGTTCAGGATACATCCCACCGTCTCGGTCTTCAGTTCCTCGTTGTCTCGTGGGTAACCAACAAATGCCGCAGGGCTGTTCTCTGTGGTCCCATAGCCTATCTGATGTTACCAAGGGAGCGTTGTGTTACCCCATACAGATTATAAAGTATATTATACACAGACAGAGAAAAAGATGGGAAGAACTTACTATCATATCCTTGACATTCATATCAGTTCTGAGTTTCCTCATGACTTCAGGAGGACAAAGAGACCCACCCGTAAACCCTGGAACACAACAACAGAAATCACAACCACCCTTCCTGGGCACAAATACTATTACTGTATTACTAATACATTATACTACTGCAATCTGCAGTTGAAAAATAAAACAAATTGACACCCCGCCACTGTTTTGGTAAAAATCAGAGGGATGGGGGCGGAGACATGTAACCACTCTCACATTCATAGAGCTATGGATGAAAGGACCGACAATCCATAATATACAAATGATTGTTTTAGGAGCGATCCATAATATACAAATGATTGTTTTAGGAGGGCACCAGACCGAGACCATTTAGTTGCAGTTTGTGACCCTTTGACTTGGCTGTGGATGGAGAAAAACTGCTGGTCACCTCACTCAAAACTTCTTATTGTTTTGGATAAAATCATCATTTGGTCAAGCAGTACGCCTAAAGTCAAATCAAATCAAATTTATTTATATAGCCCTTCGTACATCAGCTGATATCTCAAAGTGCTGTACAGAAACCCAGCCTAAAACCCCAAACAGCAAGCAATGCAGGTGTAGAAGCACGGTGGCTAGGAAAAACTCCCTAGAAAGGGAGTGAGTCCTGCCATGAAAGTGTCCATTTCACCAGGGCCAGCTGCTGTGATGAGCCAGCCACGCCCTCTCCTTCCAAATATCTATTTAGTGGAGGAGAAAAATGCTTTCTTTCAAAATGCAGTTGTGGGAAAAACACAAGTTTTGAAAACATGTTGTTAGTTGAAGAGGGGAAGGGTCTCTGATGTCTTTGAGATGCAGAGAGCGTGAGGTACACGTTGGCGCCGAGTCCTAGTAGACTATCACTGGATTGTTTTTAGGGCATTCAATTTACTGCAATTAATCAATTACACAGCTAACCATCAGCAATATTCAGTTAGCGATCTAGCTAATGTGTTTTGAGTTAGTGGTGAAATAGTCCCAAATAAATTAGCCTATTAGCTAGTGCACACAAACATGTAGGCCAATGGATCTCTATTGAGCAAAACCAATCTGACATTTCCAGAGCCCTAGTTTGACAATAAAATAAAAATATAGCAACAATCAGCTAATTGACGCTTCGCTAAGCCTCGCCCCAGAATTTTGGGCAACCAATCGCAGCGTTCCAATGCTTGCTACTGTGATTCCTGAAATGCAGAGCCTTTTGGAGGATCTTTCTAAGTGAATATTTTCTTACGTTGTTTGCTAACTCAGGTGGTTAGCTAGCAATGTCTCATTGACCACCAAAACATTGCTAATGCTAGCTAGCTACTTTATATAACTTGTTTTCTCTAAATGTATGTAAGCCAGCAAAGTTTGCCATATTATGAATTCAACTCATATCTGTTGTCGACATCAGGATACGATTTGAGAACACGAGTTATGTCCAAAAGTGGTTAGTAGCTTTGACTGCTTGCTGACAGTGACTTCAGAGTCATTCAGTGGCTAGCCACACTACAAACCTAATTTGACCAGGTTCCCCGTGAAGTCCATCACAACATATCACAGAGCTTCCTAATTAGCAAGGGTTATCTGTGTTAAATTTAATTGTGTATTATTTTGAAACCATTGTCAGAGGATTTTGTTATTGGTTGAATTTGGGAATAGGGTCTTCTCTGGAAAATGTTGTCTGAGGTTACAACAGTACTTAGCGAATAGTTAAAGTTGTAGATGAAAATGACCTGATCCATGCATTACTGCTTGGACATGTTTGATTGAAAAATGTATTTATTTAATCATACCACCTTTTTAAACCACAGTGAATTACTTTATAAGATGATTATAAAGTGTTTCTATTGAGTAACAAAATATTGGTGCAACCAAATCATGAACTGGTGCCACCAGCTGAAATTGATAGCGGCGCCAGAGACCCCGACTGAAAACCATAGCGGAGCCAGAGACCCCGACTGAAAACCATAGCGGCGCCAGAGACCCCGACTGAAAACCATAGCAGCACCAGAGACCCAGACTGAAAACCATAGCAGCACCAGAGACCCAGACTGAAAACCATAGCAGCACCAGAGACCCAGACTGAAAACCATAGCGGCACCAGAGACCCCGACTGAAAACCATAGCGGAGCCAGAGACCCCGACTGAAAACCATAGCGGCACCAGAGACACCGACTGAAAACCATAGCGGCGCCAGAGACACCGACTGAAAACCATAGCGGCACCAGAGACCCAGACTGAAAACCATAGCAGCACCAGAGACACCGACTGAAAACCATAGCGGCGCCAGAGACACCGACTGAAAACCATAGCGGAGCCAGAGACCCCGACTGAAAACCATAGCGGCACCAGAGACACCGACTGAAAACCATAGCGGCGCCAGAGACACCGACTGAAAACCATAGCGGCGCCAGAGACACCGACTGAAAACCATAGCGGCACCAGAGACACCGACTGAAAACCATAGCGGCACCAGAGACACCGACTGAAAACCATAGCGGCGCCAGAGACCCCGACTGAAAACCATAGCGGCGCCAGAGACCCCGACTGAAAACCATAGCGGCACCAGAGACACCGACTGAAAACCATAGCGGCGCCAGAGACCCCGACTGAAAACCATAGCGGCGCCAGAGACCCCGACTGAAAACCATAGCGGCGCCAGAGACCCCGACTGAAAACCATAGCGGCGCCAGAGACCCCGACTGAAAACCATAGCGGCGCCAGAGACCCTGACTGAAAATGTTAGTCAAACAGTTAAAACAGGTTAAAACAGGGTTAAAACATGGCTCCAGACTAACCATTACAATGTTTACAAACATTGGAGTAAAACAGGCTCATATTTTGGTGCGACAGCTGAAGTTAAACTCAAGAGGTATTTGTATGTTATAATCTTCAAGAATCAATGGGTACATGAATTTAATATATAAATCCCAAGAATGGATGTAGCAACTGTAAATGACCCCTTTCAGTTTAAACTTTACCACAGTAATCCAGTTTATTTTCATGTATTTCCAGCCATCAAACAGTCTACACAAACAAACCTCAAATCTCTCACCAGATTCAACTGATGACAGGTCATAGTTGTGTAGGTCAGGCTGTCCAAGCATGTCAATGTACATGGTAGGAGTGCCGTAGAGGAAATTACACCTGAAACAGAGAACATATAGAGAGGTATTTAGTTTATTATAGAGGTTCATTCTCAATGTGCTCAGGGGCAGTTATTTATATTATTCTTATTACAACAGACTGACCTGAAATATCTCTATTGTAAGTCTCCAGGATGTGTAAGTCACTTAAGGAAGAGGTTCCTAAACTTTACTACCTTTCATTCTGAATGGCCTCCAGGTTGGCACGGCTGTCGTACCCAGCAGAGGGGAAGACCAGGGTGATGCCATGCAGTGCCATGCACATCCCTCCGATCACTGAGCCTATGCAGTGGTACAGAGGAACAGGAACACACGCTCTTATAGGCTGAGGGGGAAGCAACAAGAGTAGAGGTTACATGAGAAAAGTAGAGAGAGAGAGAGAAACAGAGAGACAGAGAGAGAGATGATAATAGTCTCATGTCTCCACTGACCTTCCAGTTGAATCCCAGACGAAGACCCACAAAATAGGCGTTGTTGACGATGTTGTGGTGGGAGAGGGTGGCACCTTTAGGACTTCCTGTTGTTCCCTACAGACCAGTAGACAGACTAATACTGTTGTTCCCTACAGACCAGTAGACATCAGACAGACTAATACTGTAGTTCTCTACAGACCAGTAGACATCAGACAGACTAATACTGTTGTTCTATACAGACCAGTAGACAGACTAATACTGTTGTTCTCTACAGACCAGTAGACATCAGACAGACTAATACTGTTGTTCTCTACAGACCAGTAGACATCAGACAGACTAATACTGTTGTTCTCTACAGACCAGTAGACATCAGACAGACTAATACTGTTGTTCTCTACAGACCAGTAGACATCAGACAGACTAATACTGTTGTTCTCTACAGACCAGTAAACATCAGACAGACTAATACGGTTGTTCCCTACAGACCAGTAGACATCAGACAGACTAATACTGTTGTTCCCTACAGACCAGTAGACATCAGACAGACTAATACTGTTGTTCTCTACAGACCAGTAGACATCAGACAGACTAATACTGTTGTTCTCTACAGACCAGTAGACAGACTAATACTGTTGTTCCTTACAGACCAGTAGACATCATACAGACTAATACTGTAGTTCTCTACAGACCAGTAGACAGACTAATACTGTTGTTCCTTACAGACCAGTAGACATCAGACAGACTAATACTGTTGTTCTCTACAGACCAGTAGACAGACTAATACTGTTGTTCCTTACAGACCAGTAGACAGACTAATACTGTTCTTCCCTACAGACCAGTAGACATCAGACAGACTAATACTGTTGTTCCCTACAGACCAGTAGACATCAGACAGACTAATACTGTTGTTCCCTACAGACCAGTAGACATCAGACAGACTAATACTGTTGTTCCCTACAGACCAGTAGACATCAGACAGACTAATACTGTTGTTCTCTACAGACCAGTAGACAGACTAATACTGTTGTTCCTTACAGACCAGTAGACAGACTAATACTGTTGTTCTCTACAGACCAGTAGACATCAGACAGACTAATACTGTTGTTCTCTACAGACCAGTAAACATCAGACAGACTAATACGGTTGTTCCCTACAGACCAGTAGACATCAGACAGACTAATACTCAGACATAAACAATGAATACCTGTTGCTGTGTTTTGTGTGTCGGTGAGGGTAATGACATACTGTGTTAATAATGTATTGATATGATGTGTGAGCTGTGCAGTACAGTATTACTGCTCCAGGGGGCGCTGCACTGCAGCTGATCCTGTTCTTCCATTACCTTGTGTGTGTGTGTGTGTGTGTGTGTGTGTCTGTGTGTGTGGGTGTGGGGGTGTGGGCTGATTTCCCAGACACAGATTAAGCCTAGTCCAATGGAGATCACTATGGAAAGTGCTTCTTTGTCCAAGACTTGGTTTAATCTGTGTCCAGGAAATCAGCCGTAAAGTATTCTTCTTTCAACAGGAGACCTACGGATGTGAACTGTATGTTGATGGGGTCGTCGAAGGACAGTT
Organism: Oncorhynchus mykiss; assembly: GCF_013265735.2. Taxonomy (NCBI): domain Eukaryota; kingdom Metazoa; phylum Chordata; class Actinopteri; order Salmoniformes; family Salmonidae; genus Oncorhynchus; species Oncorhynchus mykiss. Next base: position 68,110,428 of record NC_048577.1, read on the forward strand.
TGGTCTGCAGGTCCTGCAGCTCCTGGTGGTGCTGTCTGCTTCCAGCCTGCATCACATCCTCTACATGTACAGTCCCTGTCTGTCTGCTGTCTGTCACAATCACCATACGCAGGTCTGGTAGTCTGCCAGGAGGAACACAGTAGGTTAACATTACAGTAACACAATGACTGTTACATTACAGTAACATTACAGTAACACAATGACCATTACATTACAGTAACATTACAGTAACACAATGACGGTTACATTACAGTAACATTACAGTAACAATGACCATTACATTACAGTAACATTACAGTAACACAATGACCATTACATTACAGTAACACTCAGTAATATTACAGTAACACAGTGACCATTACATTACAGTAATATTACAGTAACACAATGACCGTTACATTACAGTAACACAATGACCTTTACATTACAGTAACACAATGACCGTTACATTACAGTAACATTACAGTAACACAATGACCATTACATTACAGTAACACTGTCAGTAATATTACAGTAACACAAAAGACAGTTACATTACAGTAACACAATGACCATTACATTACAGTAACACTGTCAATATTATTACAGTAACACAATGACCGCTACATTACAGTAGCACAATGACAGTTACATTACAGTAACACTGTCAGTAATATAACAGTAACACAATGACGGTTACATTACAGTAACATTACAGTAACACAATGACCGTTACATTACGGTAACATTACAGCAACACAATGATAGTAACATTACAGTAACAGCCTTCATTAGGTCCTCCACTGTCCCTGTCTGTCACCGTCACCATACACAGATACTGAGGTTCCATTTACAGGTAAATAGACATCCACTGGTGGTAATATTTCTTATTCAGAGTCGATCCAGCAGAGTTCCTGTGTTCCCTTCTACTGTGTTTCACATTAGCCAATAAATCTAATACATAATTTCTGATATACAGTATCACATGCCTTACTTTTATGTTCCTGCATCAGTAAAAGCAGGAAGTGCATCACCTATGTCTCTACTTCCTTTCATTTCAATTAGGCTGGTTTGGACCATTCAGGAACTTTGAGGGTTTATGACATAGCCCTTCTAGTAATTTAATGGGATCTCTACTATGGCTATAAATATGTTAGCCACCCTGTTCAGGGTTCTATATCTATGATGTTAGCTATCCTGCTAGGTACTTGTTTACTTCATGGTGCAGTAATACAATATTAACACACCTGTCTGTTAACTCAGTCATGATGCAGTAGTACAATATTAACATACCTGGAGCTCCTAAAGACCCCTGACTCTGCTGTGTCCATCTCTGGGCAGATCTGTCTCAGCGTGTCACAGAACCTCTGGGTCTTAAACTGGGTGGGACACACCACAGCTTTACACTGCACCTATAGAGACAGAGATAACAGAACCTCTGGGTCTTAAACTGGGAAGGACACACCACAGCATTACACTGCACCTACAGAGACAGAGATAACAGAACCTCTGGGTCTTAAACTGGGAAGGACACACCACAGCATTACACTGCACCTATAGAGACAGAGAGAACAGAACCTCTGGGTCTTAAACTGGGTGGGACACAGACAGCACCAGGGTCAGGATCAGTTCAGCTATTCATTCAGTCAATCCAGGAAGTGTAAAACAACACGATACTGGATAAGAACAAACCTTCCCCAGGGTGAACTCCAGCTCCTTCAGCTGATAGGCTGGGTTTATCGACACCTGTAGAGATTAGAACAATACTTTAATATTAGGACCAATAGATCCTAACAGATAATACATGTTCATTTTAGAATCTAATATAATAGCTCATCTTCACCAGTATGATGCCAGCCTTGGCTGTGGCGAACTGAAACAGGATCCAGTGGTATGTGTTGGGCCCCCAGACTCCTAGTCTGTCCCCTCTCTTCAGACCCAGGGCCAGGAGACCTGCAGCGGCCTGGTCAACCTGGGGAGGAGGGAGACCATGACCCAGGAAGTAATATACAGGATGATATCCTGATATGTAAAGGCATTCTGCAGTTTGTGTTTATGAGTATGTGTATAAATGTAATGGAATATATTAATACAAAGCTGTTTATATGTCTCTGTTGTTTCACCATGGATGTCCTAGTTAGCAGGCCTCAGGGTGTTACACCATGGATGTCCTAGTTAGCAGGCCTCAGGGTGTTTCACCATGGATGTCCTAGTTAGCAGGCCTCAGGGTGTTACACCATGGATGTCCTAGTTAGCAGGCCTCGGGGTGTTACACCATGGATGTCCTAGTTAGCAGGCCTCAGGGTGTTACACCATGGATGTCCTAGTTAGCAGGCCTCAGGGTGTTTCACCATGGATGTCCTAGTTAGCAGGCCTCAGGGTGTTACACCATGGATGTCCTAGTTAGCAGGCCTCGGGGTGTTTCACCATGGATGTCCTAGTTAGCAGGCCTCAGGGTGTTACACCATGGATGTCCTAGTTAGCAGGCCTCAGGGTGTTACACCATGGATGTCCTAGTTAGCAGGCCTCAGGGTGTTACATCATGGATGTCCTAGTTAGCAGGCCTCAGGGTGTTACACCATGGATGTCCTAGTTAGCAGGCCTCAGGGTGTTACACCATGGATGTCCTAGTTAGCAGGCCTCACGGTGTTACACCATGGATGTCCTAGTTAGCAGGCCTCAGGGTGTTACACCATGGATGTCCTAGTTAGCAGGCCTCAGGGTGTTACACCATGGATGTCCTAGTTAGCAGGCCTCACGGTGTTACACCATGGATGTCCTAGTTAGCAGGCCTCAGGGTGTTACACCATGGATGTCCTAGTTAGCAGGCCTCGGGGTGTTACACCATGGATGTCCTAGTTAGCAGGCCTCAGGGTGTTACACCATGGATGTCCTAGTTAGCAGGCCTCGGGGTGTTACACCATGGATGTCCTAGTTAGCAGGCCTCAGGGTGTTACACCATGGATGTCCTAGTTAGCAGGCCTCAGGGTGTTATACCATGGATGTCCTAGTTAGCAGGCCTCAGGGTGTTACACCATGGATGTCCTAGTTAGCAGGCCTCAGGGTGTTACACCATGGATGTCCTAGTTAGCAGGCCTCAGGGTGTTACACCATGGATGTCCTAGTTAGCAGGCCTCAGGGTGTTACATCATGGATGTCCTAGTTAGCAGGCCTCAGGGTGTTACACCATGGATGTCCAAGTTAGCAGGCCTCAGGGTGTTACACCATGGATGTCCTAGTTAGCAGGCCTCATGGTGTTACACCATGGATACTGACACATAATAGTTATGTTACTATTTGGTAAACCACCAATCAGATGCACTGACACATAATAGTTATGTTACTATTTGGTAAACCACCAATCAGATGCACTGACAGATAGTCCTGCTGAATGTGCTTTGAGTGGGTACAAAGGTAACGGCCTAACAATGATATCTAGATATGATGAAATAGATTAGAAGAGAGGGTGTATGGAAGACCTACGTCCTCCTGAAACTGGGAGAAGGTCTTACGGACTCCATCCTGCACGAACACCAGGGCCTCTCTGTGGGGCCAGCGGTCAGCTGCCGCCTGCAAACTCTGACCCACCGTCTGGCCCAGCAGGGACACTGAGGAGGCCCCATGGACGTAGCTGAAGCTCTGCCCTGGGACCATGGGGGGACTGTCCACATGGAGGGATCTGTTGATGGACAGACAGGAACAGTAGACAGAGTAGACCTGGGTCAAATACATGAGGGAAATACTTGGAAGCTGTTTTTAGGTGCACTTGATAACACTTTGGAGTTTGGACATAGAGGACTATTTAATTGGTTCCATTGTACCACGCAAACTACAGTAGACACAACCAAATTAATTCAGCTCAAGTATTTGACATATGTACTGTAGTTGACCAAAGTCTGATACAGAGAGAGACAAAGAGGGAGTAAACACAGAGAGATGGGTTGGAACAGAGAGAGATGGGTTGGAACAGAGAGATGGGTTGGAACTAGAGATCGACCTATTAATCGGATTAGGGCCGATTTCAAGTTCATAACAATCAGACATTTTTGGACACCGATTTTTATTTAATTTTTTTACACCTTTATTTAATCTTTATTTAACTAGGCAAGTCAGTTAAGAACACATTCTTATTTTCAATGACGGCCTAGGAACTGTGGGTTAACTGCCTCGTTCAGGGGCAGAACGACAGATTTTCACCTTGTCAGCTCGGGGGATTCAATCTTGCAACCTTACAGTTAACTAGTCCTTGTGCACTCCACAAGGAGACTTGCCTGTTACGCGAATGCCGTAAGCCAAGGTAAGTTGCTAGCTAGCATTAAACTTATCTTGTAAAAACAATCAATCAACCAATCATAATCACTATTGCTCCTCGCTCCTCCCTGGGCTCGAACCAGGAACACAACGACAACAGCCACCATCAAAGCAGCGTTACCCATGCAGAGCAAGGGGAACAACTACTAGAAGGCTCAGAGCGAGTGATGTTTGAAACGCTATTAGCGTGCGCTAACTAACCAGCCATTTCACTTCGGTTACACCAGCCTCATCTCGGGAGTTGATAGGTTTGAAGTCATAAACAGCGCAATGCTTGAAGCACAACGAAGAGCTGCCGGTGAAACGCACGAAAGTGCTGTTTGAATGAATGTTTACATGCCTGCTTCTGCCTACCACCGCTCAGTCAGATACTTAGATACTTGTATGCTTAGTCAGATCATATGCAACGCAGGACACGCTAGATAATATCTAGTAATATCATCAACCATGTGTAGCTAACTAGTGATTATGATTGATTGTTTTTTATAAGAAATGTAATGCTAACTAGCAAGTTACCTTGGCTTACTGCATTCGCGTAAGAGGCAGTCAGTCTCCTTGTGGAGTGTAACGAGAGAGGCAGGTCGTTATTGCGTTGGACTAGTTAACTGTAAGGTTGCAAGATGGGATTCCCCAGGCTGACAAGGTAAAAATCTGTCGTTCAGTTAACCTCCTGTTCCTAGGCCGTCATTGAAAATAAGAATGTATTCTTAACGGACTTACCTAGTTAAATAAAATTATAAAAAAATATATTTGTTTTTAAATCAGCAAATCGGCGCCCAAAAATACCGATTTCCGATTGTTATGAAAACTTGAAATCGGCCCCAATTAATCAGCCATTCCGATGAATCGGTCGACCTCTAGTCTGAATACTAGTCAAGACACAGGCCATCAGGTCTATACTCTACAGTTGATGGATCATAACGATCACTGCAACTGTAATTGACTACATTGAAATGGGATTGACCCCAACTAGTGGTGTACTCTATAGGTCTGAATGACAAAATGTCATCTACAATCTATGTCAAAGGTCAGAGGTCAGAGGTGGGCTTTAGAAAGGAAACACAACTTGCAAAATGACAGAAATAATCCAGCTAGTCTGTTTATGTATGACGATGTCAAGAGAGCTGACCTACCTACAGCACCAGGTTGGGTTCCCAGGTGTCCATGTCTTCTGTAGTGAGGAGACCACCTGTACAGGTTGTAACACAGCCCTTCTAGAGAACACACTGAGCTGTCTGAGGTGAGTTTCCCTGGACCTCAGTAGAGAGAAGCTGATCCACACCGCTGACATGGCCTCAGTCAGCTCTGAAAATAACACCCAATTTATTATGTTCTGAACCCATTTAGACCCTTGTTAAAAATGTTGGCTGTAAATCTTCCTAGAAGTCAGAAAAACATGAGAAGGGACATGTACAAATGCAGATTTTGGGCATTTTATAAAGTCTTTATTCATATTATACAAATTATTTAATTTTTCCATGTGGTTTCTATTAAGAGAGGCACTTATTAATGTAACAGGTTTTTGAAATTCAATATTGGTGCACAATTCCTATGTAAAATATCAAAGGAAAGCAAAAGGCACTCTATTCGTGGAATGACCCATCTAGAATCTAGAAAGTCGATGACCATTGAAATGCATTGGGTTTTAAGCTAATATTGGTTGCAGTACAACAAGTATGAATAGTATCAAACAGGAACCTGCACATTCTAAAGTTGGATAACTTATGATAATGTATGTGCTTTCAGCATGCACATGACAAATAGGTGTCAGATTTCCCGCAAACACATTAATTAGAAGTATGTCGAATTTCTAAATCAGTTATTTCTTTCAGCAAGCGCATCTATCTAAAATCATTTCGCGGCTGTATAGCAAACTCAATGCAACACATTTACTGTGAACAGTTACTTCTGAATAACACGTCATTACAAAATAGATTACTCGCACTTTTTCTTATTTTGCCTTGGTAATGGGTAGGCTATCGCTAGGTCGTTACACATAACTTCCATGCTGCTTTGAAAACTCTTGTTAGACTGCAGAATAGACAAACAAAACCTTTTTACTAGGCCCAATTAAACGTGTCACTGGGGAATAATCATCAGGTATTCATCATTTAGTGTTTGTTATTTTAGCCATCTGGCTGCAGGCCTGATTGTTGGCTGACATCTTACTGTAACATTAGGAGTTGATACACAGTACTGGCTGGTTTATATTATTATTCAATTAACGCTTTCAAAACATTTCTGTTACATCAAATCTCTGTTAGGCTTCATCATCATGTCCCATCACGAACGACAATCATAAAATGAAACAAAGGTTTGATCATCTCTGACCGACGCGAATTACAGGCCTCAAGAAATCAATCACTATGGAATTCTATATATTTGAATAATACCGCTGTCTGCGCCCTATCATCTTTGCATGATAAACTATTGTAACTTTTATGAACATATCCTTACAGTAAATGACAAAATGTGCTCTGACTTCAGAAAACTTTTCTCCGATCTTTTCAAGTATAACATAAGTTTCCCTACCAGAAAACAGGCGATACCGTAAAGTGTTGTGTATTCGCGCACAGAAATTCAGGAGGAAACTGAAGAACGGATGGCTGAACGATGTTTAGGCTTGACCGCGTTTTGGAAGCGTCCGCTCACTTGCCCGCAGTGACTTTCCTGGTACAACCTGTTACAAAACATGACGTGCGGAATCTGCTTGCGCACATCCTGATTGCGCATATCCAACATAAAAACCCAGCTGTCAAGGCGGGTAAATGAAAATGTCTTTATTTTCTGGCTAGGTAGCAAGCTATTTTCTTCTTTGGAATACGTTTTTAGAAGCTATTGTCCAAATCACTTATTAAGAGTTTTCTCCAACTCTAACTTTGTAGTCTGATGCTATTTACAGAAATCGATTACGCTCAAATCAAATGTATTTATAAAGCCCTTCTTACATCAGCTGATACCTCAAAGTGCTATACAGAAACCCAGCCTAAAACCCCAAACAGCAAGCAATGCAGGTGCAGGTGAAGGTGAAGCACCTAAGGTACGCTAAGTTGTTTTGCAAGCTATTTTTAAGTTAGCTCGATTCTTCTGTATAGAGCCATAGCTAGCTGGCATAATCATTAGACAAGGAATCCTTCACCTGCTAAGACCTAGCAACTGACATAAGTCCCATGATTTATTGATCATCCAGTTATATCTGTAGTTTTTGTAGAAGCACGACTGAAGTAGAACATAATTTGTTTAGCTTTTGCATTGCCTGCATTCTTTGAATCTGTACTGTACTTTGATTAAAGTAAAGCCCGTCTAAACCATTTACAATTGTCTGTCCCCACTCCCAGTTAGGCGGGGTACCTACGAGCGTCATTCTGCTTCACAATGCCCTGGGGTACGTAAAGTAGTGATTTTACGTCACGCTGTAAAACATACATACACTCACGTTGTTTGCAGCATCAGCCTGTGGGGATGTTTTTCAGCGGCAGAGACTTGGAGACTAGTTAGGATCGAGGGAAAGATGAACGGAGCAAAGTAGAGAGAGATCCTTGATTGAAACCCTTCTCCAGAGCGCTCAGGACCTCAGACTGGGGCAAAGGTTCACCTTCTAACAGGACAACAACCCTAAGCACACAGCCAAGACAACACAGGAGTGGCTTTGGGATAAGTCTCTGAATGTCCTTGAGTGGCCCTGCCAGTGCCCGGGCTTGAACCTGTTCTAACATCTCTGGAGAGACCTGACAGAGCTTGAGAGGATCTGCAGAGCAGAATGGGAATAGTGTCATACCCAAGAAGACTTGAGGCTGTAATCAAAGGATAACATGCTAATTAACAGGGATGTTAACCGTTTTGTGCACACAGTTTGAAAGAAATAAGCTTTTTGTGCATCTGGAACATTTCTGGGATCTTTTTTTCAGCGCATGAAAGATGGGACCAACACTTTAGATGCTGCATTTATATTTTATTTCAGTATAATATAATCATAGTACATGTATGTTACCCCTCCTAAACCTCTACAGTCCTGTTATGTTACCCCTCCTAAACCTCTACAGTCCTGTTATGTTACCCCTCCTAAACCTCTACAGTCCTGTTATGTTACCCCTCCTAAACCTCTACAGTCCTGTTATGTTACCCCTCCTAAACCTCTACAGTCCTGTTATGTTACCCCTCCTAAACCACTACAGTCCTGTTATGTTACCCCTCCTAAACCACTACAGTCCTGTTATGTTACCCCTCCTAAACCACTACAGTCCTGTTATGTTACCCTTCCTAAACCTCTACAGTCCTGTTATGTTACCCCTCCTAAACCACTACAGTCCTGTTATGTTACCCCTCCTAAACCTCTACAGTCCTGTTATGTTACCCCTCCTAAACCACTACAGTCCTGTTATGTTACCCCTCCTAAACCTCTACAGTCCTGTTATGTTACCCCTCCTAAACCACTACAGTCCTGTTATGTTACCCCTCCTAAACCTCTACAGTCCTGTTGTTATGTTACCCCTCCTAAACCTCTACAGTCCTGTTGTTATGTTACCCCTCCTAAACCTCTACAGTCCTGTTGTTATGTTACCCCTCCTAAACCTCTACAGTCCTGTTATGTTACCCCTCCTAAACCTCTACAGTCCTGTTGTTATGTTACCCCTCCTAAACCTCTACAGTCATGTTGTTATGTTACCCCTCCTAAACCTTTACAGTCCTGTTATGTTACCCCTCCTAAACCTCTACAGTCCTGTTGTTATGTTACCCCTCCTAAACCTCTACAGTCCTGTTGTTATGTTACCCCTCCTAAACCTCTACAGTCCTGTTGTTATGTTACCCCTCCTAAACCTCTACAGTCCTGTTATGTTACCCCTCCTAAACCTCTACAGTCCTGTTGTTATGTTACCCCTCCTAAACCTCTACAGTCCTGTTATGTTACCCCTCCTAAACCTCTACAGTCCTGTTGTTATGTTACCCCTCCTAAACCTCTACAGTCCTGTTGTTATGTTACCCCTCCTAAACCTCTACAGTCCTGTTATGTTACCCCTCCTAAACCTCTACAGTCCTGTTATGTTACCCCTCCTAAACCTCTACAATCCTGTTATGTTACCCCTCCTAAACCTCTACAATCCTGTTATGTTACCCCTCCTAAACCTCTACAATCCTGTTATGTTACCCCTCCTAAACCTCTACAGTCCTGTTATGTTACCCCTCCTAAACCTCTACAGTCCTGTTATGTTACCCCTCCTAAACCTCTACAATCCTGTTATGTTACCCCTCCTAAACCTCTACAATCCTGTTATGTTACCCCTCCTAAACCTCTACAATCCTGTTATGTTACCCCTCCTAAACCTCTACAGTCCTGTTATGTTACCCCTCCTAAACCTCTACAGTCCTGTTATGTTACCCCTCCTCCTAAACCTCTACAGTCCTGTTATGTTACCCCTCCTAAACCTCTACAGTCCTGTTGTTATGTTACCCCTCCTAAACCTCTACAGTCCTGTTGTTATGTTACCCCTCCTAAACCTCTACAGTCCTGTTATGTTACCCCTCCTAAACCTCTACAGTCCTGTTATGTTACCCCTCCTAAACCTCTACAATCCTGTTATGTTACCCCTCCTAAACCTCTACAATCCTGTTATGTTACCCCTCCTAAACCTCTACAATCCTGTTATGTTACCCCTCCTAAACCTCTACAGTCCTGTTATGTTACCCCTCCTAAACCTCTACAGTCCTGTTATGTTACCCCTCCTAAACCTCTACAATCCTGTTATGTTACCCCTCCTAAACCTCTACAATCCTGTTATGTTACCCCTCCTAAACCTCTACAATCCTGTTATGTTACCCCTCCTAAACCTCTACAGTCCTGTTATGTTACCCCTCCTAAACCTCTACAGTCCTGTTATGTTACCCCTCCTCCTAAACCTCTACAGTCCTGTTATGTTACCCCTCCTAAACCTCTACAGTCCTGTTGTTATGTTACCCCTCCTAAACCTCTACAGTCCTGTTGTTATGTTACCCCTCCTAAACCTCTACAGTCCTGTTATGTTACCCCTCCTAAACCTCTACAGTCCTGTTATGTTACCCCTCCTAAACCTCTACAGTCCTGTTATGTTACCCCTCCTAAACATCTACAATCCTGTTATGTTACCCCTCCTAAACCTCTACAGTCCTGTTGTTATGTTACCCCTCCTAAACCTCTACAGTCCTGTCATGTTACCCCTCCTAAACCTCTACAGTCCTGTTATGTTACCCCTCCTAAACCTCTACAGTCCTGTTGTTATGTTACCCCTCCTAAACCTCTACATTCCTGTTATGTTACCCCTCCTAAACCTTTACAGTCCTGTTATGTTACCCCTCCTAAACCTCTACAGTCCTGTAATGTTACCCCTCCTAAACCTCTACAGTCCTGTTATGTTACCCCTCCTAAACCTCTACAGTCCTGTTGTTATGTTACCCCTCCTAAACCTCTACAATCCTGTTATGTTACCCCTCCTAAACCTCTACAATCCTGTTATGTTACCCCTCCTAAACCTTTACAGTCCTGTTCTGTTACCCCTCCTAAACCTTTACAGTCCTGTTGTTGTTACCCCTCCTAAACCTCTACAGTCCTGTTATGTTACCCCTCCTAAACCTCTACAGTCCTATTGTTATGTTACCCCTCCTAAACCTCTACAGTCCTGTTGTTATGTTACCCCTCCTCCTAAACCTCTACAGTCCTGTTATGTTACCCCTCCTAAACCTCTACAGTCCTGTTGTTATGTTACCCCTCCTAAACCTCTACAGTCCTGTTGTTATGTTACCCCTCCTAAACCTCTACAGTCCTGTTATGTTACCCCTCCTAAACCTCTACAGTCCTGTTATGTTACCCCTCCTAAACCTCTACAGTCCTGTTATGTTACCCCTCCTAAACATCTACAATCCTGTTATGTTACCCCTCCTAAACTTCTACAGTCCTGTTGTTATGTTACCCCTCCTAAACCTCTACAGTCCTGTCATGTTACCCCTCCTAAACCTCTACAGTCCTGTTATGTTACCCCTCCTAAACCTCTACAGTCCTGTTATGTTACCCCTCCTAAACCTCTACAGTCCTGTTGTTATGTTACCCCTCCTAAACCTCTACAATCCTGTTATGTTACCCCTCCTAAACCTCTACAATCCTGTTATGTTACCCCTCCTAAACCTTTACAGTCCTGTTCTGTTACCCCTCCTAAACCTTTACAGTCCTGTTGTTGTTACCCCTCCTAAACCTCTACAGTCCTGTTATGTTACCCCTCCTAAACCTCTACAGTCCTATTGTTATGTTACCCCTCCTAAACCTCTACAGTCCTGTTGTTATGTTACCCCTCCTCCTAAACCTCTACAGTCCTGTTATGTTACCCCTCCTAAACCTCTACAGTCCTGTTGTTATGTTACCCCTCCTAAACCTCTACAGTCCTGTTGTTATGTTACCCCTCCTAAACCTCTACAGTCCTGTTATGTTACCCCTCCTAAACCTCTACAGTCCTGTTATGTTACCCCTCCTAAACCTCTACAGTCCTGTTATGTTACCCCTCCTAAACATCTACAATCCTGTTATGTTACCCCTCCTAAACTTCTACAGTCCTGTTGTTATGTTACCCCTCCTAAACCTCTACAGTCCTGTCATGTTACCCCTCCTAAACCTCTACAGTCCTGTTATGTTACCCCTCCTAAACCTCTACAGTCCTGTTGTTATGTTACCCCTCCTAAACCTCTACATTCCTGTTATGTTACCCCTCCTAAACCTTTACAGTCCTGTTATGTTACCCCTCCTAAACCTTTACAGTCCTGTTATGTTACCCCTCCTAAACCTCTACAGTCCTGTAATGTTACCCCTCCTAAACCTCTACAGTCCTGTTATGTTACCCCTCCTAAACCTCTACAGTCCTGTTGTTATGTTACCCCTCCTAAACCTCTACAATCCTGTTATGTTACCCCTCCTAAACCTCTACAATCCTGTTATGTTACCCCTCCTAAACCTTTACAGTCCTGTTCTGTTACCCCTCCTAAACCTTTACAGTCCTGTTGTTGTTACCCCTCCTAAACCTCTACAGTCCTGTTATGTTACCCCTCCTAAACCTCTACAGTCCTATTGTTATGTTACCCCTCCTAAACCTCTACAGTCCTGTTGTTATGTTACCCCTCCTAAACCTCTACAGTCCTGTTATGTTACCCCTCCTAAACCTCTACAGTCCTGTTGTTATGTTACCCCTCCTAAACCTCTACAGTCCTGTTGTTATGTTACCCCTCCTAAACCTCTACAGTCCTGTTATGTTACCCCTCCTAAACCTCTACAGTCCTGTTGTTATGTTACCCCTCCTTAACCTCTACAGTCCTGTTGTTGTGTTACCCCTCCTAAACCTCTACAGTCCTGTTGTTATGTTACCCCTCCTAAACCTCTACAGTGTTGTTATGTTACCCCTCCTAAACCTCTACAGTCCTGTTATGTTACCCCTCCTAAAAACCTCTACAGTCCTGTTGTTATGTTACTCCTCCTAAACCTCTACAGTCCTGTTGTTATGTTACCCCTCCTAAACCTCTACAGTCCTGTTGTTATGTTACCCCTCCTAAACCTCTACAGTCCTGTTATGTTACCCCTCCTAAACCTCTACAATCCTGTTATGTTACCCCTCCTAAACCTCTACAATCCTGTTATGTTACCCCTCCTAAACCTCTACAGTCCTGTTATGTTACCCCTCCTAAACCTCTACAGTCCTGTTATGTTACCCCTCCTCCTAAACCTCTACAGTCCTGTTATGTTACCCCTCCTAAACCTCTACAGTCCTGTTGTTATGTTACCCCTCCTAAACCTCTACAGTCCTGTTGTTATGTTACCCCTCCTAAACCTCTACAGTCCTGTTATGTTACCCCTCCTAAACCTCTACAGTCCTGTTATGTTACCCCTCCTAAACCTCTACAATCCTGTTATGTTACCCCTCCTAAACCTCTACAATCCTGTTATGTTACCCCTCCTAAACCTCTACAATCCTGTTATGTTACCCCTCCTAAACCTCTACAGTCCTGTTATGTTACCCCTCCTAAACCTCTACAGTCCTGTTATGTTACCCCTCCTAAACCTCTACAATCCTGTTATGTTACCCCTCCTAAACCTCTACAATCCTGTTATGTTACCCCTCCTAAACCTCTACAATCCTGTTATGTTACCCCTCCTAAACCTCTACAGTCCTGTTATGTTACCCCTCCTAAACCTCTACAGTCCTGTTATGTTACCCCTCCTCCTAAACCTCTACAGTCCTGTTATGTTACCCCTCCTAAACCTCTACAGTCCTGTTGTTATGTTACCCCTCCTAAACCTCTACAGTCCTGTTGTTATGTTACCCCTCCTAAACCTCTACAGTCCTGTTATGTTACCCCTCCTAAACCTCTACAGTCCTGTTATGTTACCCCTCCTAAACCTCTACAGTCCTGTTATGTTACCCCTCCTAAACATCTACAATCCTGTTATGTTACCCCTCCTAAACCTCTACAGTCCTGTTGTTATGTTACCCCTCCTAAACCTCTACAGTCCTGTCATGTTACCCCTCCTAAACCTCTACAGTCCTGTTATGTTACCCCTCCTAAACCTCTACAGTCCTGTTGTTATGTTACCCCTCCTAAACCTCTACATTCCTGTTATGTTACCCCTCCTAAACCTTTACAGTCCTGTTATGTTACCCCTCCTAAACCTCTACAGTCCTGTAATGTTACCCCTCCTAAACCTCTACAGTCCTGTTATGTTACCCCTCCTAAACCTCTACAGTCCTGTTGTTATGTTACCCCTCCTAAACCTCTACAATCCTGTTATGTTACCCCTCCTAAACCTCTACAATCCTGTTATGTTACCCCTCCTAAACCTTTACAGTCCTGTTCTGTTACCCCTCCTAAACCTTTACAGTCCTGTTGTTGTTACCCCTCCTAAACCTCTACAGTCCTGTTATGTTACCCCTCCTAAACCTCTACAGTCCTATTGTTATGTTACCCCTCCTAAACCTCTACAGTCCTGTTGTTATGTTACCCCTCCTCCTAAACCTCTACAGTCCTGTTATGTTACCCCTCCTAAACCTCTACAGTCCTGTTGTTATGTTACCCCTCCTAAACCTCTACAGTCCTGTTGTTATGTTACCCCTCCTAAACCTCTACAGTCCTGTTATGTTACCCCTCCTAAACCTCTACAGTCCTGTTATGTTACCCCTCCTAAACCTCTACAGTCCTGTTATGTTACCCCTCCTAAACATCTACAATCCTGTTATGTTACCCCTCCTAAACTTCTACAGTCCTGTTGTTATGTTACCCCTCCTAAACCTCTACAGTCCTGTCATGTTACCCCTCCTAAACCTCTACAGTCCTGTTATGTTACCCCTCCTAAACCTCTACAGTCCTGTTATGTTACCCCTCCTAAACCTCTACAGTCCTGTTGTTATGTTACCCCTCCTAAACCTCTACAATCCTGTTATGTTACCCCTCCTAAACCTCTACAATCCTGTTATGTTACCCCTCCTAAACCTTTACAGTCCTGTTCTGTTACCCCTCCTAAACCTTTACAGTCCTGTTGTTGTTACCCCTCCTAAACCTCTACAGTCCTGTTATGTTACCCCTCCTAAACCTCTACAGTCCTATTGTTATGTTACCCCTCCTAAACCTCTACAGTCCTGTTGTTATGTTACCCCTCCTCCTAAACCTCTACAGTCCTGTTATGTTACCCCTCCTAAACCTCTACAGTCCTGTTGTTATGTTACCCCTCCTAAACCTCTACAGTCCTGTTGTTATGTTACCCCTCCTAAACCTCTACAGTCCTGTTATGTTACCCCTCCTAAACCTCTACAGTCCTGTTATGTTACCCCTCCTAAACCTCTACAGTCCTGTTATGTTACCCCTCCTAAACATCTACAATCCTGTTATGTTACCCCTCCTAAACTTCTACAGTCCTGTTGTTATGTTACCCCTCCTAAACCTCTACAGTCCTGTCATGTTACCCCTCCTAAACCTCTACAGTCCTGTTATGTTACCCCTCCTAAACCTCTACAGTCCTGTTGTTATGTTACCCCTCCTAAACCTCTACATTCCTGTTATGTTACCCCTCCTAAACCTTTACAGTCCTGTTATGTTACCCCTCCTAAACCTTTACAGTCCTGTTATGTTACCCCTCCTAAACCTCTACAGTCCTGTAATGTTACCCCTCCTAAACCTCTACAGTCCTGTTATGTTACCCCTCCTAAACCTCTACAGTCCTGTTGTTATGTTACCCCTCCTAAACCTCTACAATCCTGTTATGTTACCCCTCCTAAACCTCTACAATCCTGTTATGTTACCCCTCCTAAACCTTTACAGTCCTGTTCTGTTACCCCTCCTAAACCTTTACAGTCCTGTTGTTGTTACCCCTCCTAAACCTCTACAGTCCTGTTATGTTACCCCTCCTAAACCTCTACAGTCCTATTGTTATGTTACCCCTCCTAAACCTCTACAGTCCTGTTGTTATGTTACCCCTCCTAAACCTCTACAGTCCTGTTATGTTACCCCTCCTAAACCTCTACAGTCCTGTTGTTATGTTACCCCTCCTAAACCTCTACAGTCCTGTTGTTATGTTACCCCTCCTAAACCTCTACAGTCCTGTTATGTTACCCCTCCTAAACCTCTACAGTCCTGTTGTTATGTTACCCCTCCTTAACCTCTACAGTCCTGTTGTTGTGTTACCCCTCCTAAACCTCTACAGTCCTGTTGTTATGTTACCCCTCCTAAACCTCTACAGTGTTGTTATGTTACCCCTCCTAAACCTCTACAGTCCTGTTATGTTACCCCTCCTAAAAACCTCTACAGTCCTGTTGTTATGTTACTCCTCCTAAACCTCTACAGTCCTGTTGTTATGTTACCCCTCCTAAACCTCTACAGTCCTGTTGTTATGTTACCCCTCCTAAACCTCTACAGTCCTGTTATGTTACCCCTCCTAAACCTCTAGAGTCCTGTTATGTTACCCCTCCTAAACCTCTACAGTCATGTTGTTATGTTACCCCTCCTAAACCTCTACAGTCCTGTTGTTATGTTACCCCTTCCTAAACCTCTACAGTCCTGTTGTTATGTTACCCCTCCTAAACCTCTACAGTCCTGTTATGTTACCCCTCCTAAACCTCTACAATCCTGTTATGTTACCCCTCCTAAACCTCTACAGTCCTGTTATGTTACCCCTCCTAAACCTCTACAGTCCTGTTGTTATGTTACCCCTCCTAAACCTCTACAGTCCTGTTATGTTACCCCTCCTAAACCTCTACAGTCCTGTTATGTTACCCCTCCTAAACCTCTACAGTCCTGTTGTTATGTTACCCCTCCTTAACCTCTACAGTCCTGTTGTTGTGTTACCCCTCCTAAACCTCTACAGTCCTGTTGTTATGTTACCCCTCCTAAACCTCTACAGTGTTGTTATGTTACCCCTCCTAAACCTCTACAGTCCTGTTATGTTACCCCTCCTAAAAACCTCTACAGTCCTGTTGTTATGTTACTCCTCCTAAACCTCTACAGTCCTGTTGTTATGTTACCCCTCCTAAACCTCTACAGTCCTGTTGTTATGTTACCCCTCCTAAACCTCTACAGTCCTGTTATGTTACCCCTCCTAAACCTCTAGAGTCCTGTTATGTTACCCCTCCTAAACCTCTACAGTCATGTTGTTATGTTACCCCTCCTAAACCTCTACAGTCCTGTTGTTATGTTACCCCTCCTAAACCTCTACAGTCCTGTTATGTTACCCCTCCTAAACCTCTACAATCCTGTTATGTTACCCCTCCTAAACCTCTACAGTCCTGTTATGTTACCCCTCCTAAACCTCTACAGTCCTGTTGTTATGTTACCCCTCCTAAACCTCTACAGTCCTGTTATGTTACCCCTCCTAAACCTCTACAGTCATGTTGTTATGTTACCCCTCCTAAACCTCTACAGTCCTGTTGTTATGTTACCCCTTCCTAAACCTCTACAGTCCTGTTGTTATGTTACCCCTCCTAAACCTCTACAGTCCTGTTATGTTACCCCTCCTAAACCTCTACAGTCCTGTTATGTTACCCCTCCTAAACCTCTACAGTCCTGTTGTTATGTTACCCCTCCTAAACCTCTACAGTCCTGTTGTTATGTTACCCCTCCTAAACCTCTACAGTCCTGTTGTTATGTTACCCCTCCTAAACCTCTACAGTGTTGTTATGTTACCCCTCCTAAACCTCTACAGTCCTGTTATGTTACCCCTCCTAAAAACCTCTACAGTCCTGTTGTTATGTTACTCCTCCTAAACCTCTACAGTCCTGTTGTTATGTTACCCCTCCTAAACCTCTACAGTCCTGTTGTTATGTTACCCCTCCTAAACCTCTACAGTCCTGTTATGTTACCCCTCCTAAACCTCTACAGTCCTGTTATGTTACCCCTCCTAAACCTCTACAGTCCTGTTATGTTACCCCTCCTAAACCTCTACAGTCCTGTTATGTTACCCCTCCTAAACCTCTACAGTCATGTTGTTATGTTACCCCTCCTAAACCTCTACAGTCCTGTTGTTATGTTACCCCTCCTAAACCTCTACAGTCCTGTTATGTTACCCCTCCTAAACCTCTACAGTCCTGTTATGTTACCCCTCCTAAACCTCTACAATCCTGTCATGTTACCCCTCCTAAACCTCTACAGTCCTGTTATATTACCCCTCCTAAACCTCTACAGTCCTGTTATGTTACCCCTCCTAAACCTCTACAGTCCTGTTATGTTAAGATATGATGAAATAGATTAGAAGAGAGGGTGGATGGAAGACCTACGTCCTGCTGAAACTGGGAGAAGGTCTTACGGACTCCATCCTGCAGGAACACCAGGGCCTCTCTGTGGGGCCAGCTGCCGCCTGCAAACTCTGACCCACCGTCTGGCCCAGCAGGGACACTGAGGAGGCCCCATGGACGTAGCTGAAGCTCTGCCCTGGGACCAGGGGGGGACTGTCCACATGGAGGGATCTGTTGAGGGAGAGACGTAACGTATTATAAGCCTTTATAAGACATTATGATGAAGATGTTATAAAGGACCAGCAGTGTCACTGAAGAGGTCCTATGGCTGTAGCTACAAGCTCAAATAGGTGTACCGCTTATAAATGTGATATGCCGTGGTTATAAATGTATTAGGAACGTGGAAAGATACTACGCCTTGCCAAATAGTATTCATACCCCTTTGGATGTCATTCCTGTCCTGCAGCTCAGTTCAGGAGCTCTGATGTGTCTGGGGTGTTTAATACATCATCCACGGCATAATGATTAACTTGGCCGTGCTCATAGAGGTATCCAAGTGTGATTGGTTGTTGTTTACCCATCTACCAATCCCTGCTCTTCTTTATAAATGCTTTCAAAAAGCTCCCTGGTCTTTGTAGTTTAATCGGTGCTTGAAATGTAGTACTTGACTGAGGGACCTTCCAGATGTTGTATATATGGGGGACAGAGGAAGGGTTAGTCAATCAAATATCTTGTCAAGCCCTTTTATTTCACACAGAGTCCATGTAACTCATTATGTGATTTGTTACCACATTTTACCACATTTTACATTTTACACATTTTACTCTCAAACTAATTTAGGCTGTCCTGGACAAAGGGGCTGAATACTTCTGCAATGATTATAGTGTAATCCTGTAATTTTTATTACTCTTAAAAGATAAAAACATGTTTTCTTACACTTTAACATTAGAGTATTTTGAGTAGCCCGACCTCCTGTGGACCCTAACCCGACCTAACCCGACCTCCTGTGGTCCCTAACCCGACCTCCTGTGGTCCCTAACCCGACCTCCTGTGGACCCTAACCCGACCTCCTGTGGGCCCTAACCCGACCTCCTGTGGACCCTAACCCGACCTCCTGTGGAGTTCTGTGGGCTGTGGTTTCATAGTCGACCTCTCTCGGCTGTTCTGTTGGGAGCCTACATAAACAGCAAGCCTCTATTAGAACAAATATGGCCCACCTCGCTCACTCAATATTATTCCCATCAGGTCACAGGACATGTGAAGTCTTTCAGAGGGGAAACTGGACTTAATGGATATGTGGAGAAAAAACAAACATGTTCAGTGCCAAGACAACCACGCTGAGCCCTGTTCCTTACAGCCAAGACAACCACGCTGAGCCCTGTTCCTTACAGCCAAGACAACCACGCTGAGCCCTGTTCCTTACAGCCAGGACAACCACGCTGAACCTTGTTCCTTACAGCCAGGACAACCACGCTGAACCCTGTTCCTTACAGCCAAGACAACCACGCTGAACCCCGTTCCTTACAGCCAGGACAAAGCAGAAACTGAGCTGGACAATCCAAGTAAAAACATATTTGATTTGTAAAAAAAAACATGTTTCTGAAAAGTAAATCGCACAAGGAAGCATTGAAAGACATACCTTCAGTCTCAATAAGTCCAGTCACATACAGGTCATTTAGTTTGTACTCTACAGTTGGTAAATCAAATAAAAAACATGTGGTTTGCCGAATAAAGTTGAATAAAGAGAAATAATTCAACTAGTCCAACTCTGTGGATACTCTTTGCACCCAACACCAAATGAGCTAGGCTGTGATAAGAGACTAGTGTGTATGACAATGGTAAGAGAGTTAACCTACCTACCGCACCAGAGCCAGGTTGGGTTCCCAGGTGTCCATGTCCTCTGTAGTGAGGAGACCACCAGTAGAGGTTGTAACAAACCCCTTCTAGAGAACACACTCAGCTGTCTGAGGAGGTGAGTAGCCAGGGTCTGAGGTACCAGAAGAACAGGACTGAGCAGGAGAGAAGAGGAGACTGGAGGGACCTTTGACCGAAGGCTTCAGGAGAGAGAATCACAGTGTGTGTAGTGATATGTTTAACTCTTATCTAAACTGGTCTGATTGGGTATTTACAGGTTACAGGTTACAGGCTATATAGCCCACAGTCATGTAGAGGCAACGGGTTTAGCTTGGTATGTCAGGGTGGGTTGTTTGGTGAAAAAAAGAGGGTAGTCAGTAAACAAAATGTCAATTTTAAAATAAAAATGTAAGTATATACTTTTCTACATTTTTCTGGCTTGCACGGTGATGTGTGTGGAAATGTGTGTTGGTGCATGTTAGAGTAAGCATGCTGTGAAAAACTGAAAATAATAAGTTCATTTACTTTTAACCCTCAAGCTTCCAAAATGCTTCACATACTCATTGTTGTCAACAACAATGACAGAAGGAAGTGAACAGGGTCGCCAGGGTATCCCCTCACCGAAGACTGAACAGGGCCCTCCATGGTAGCCCGTCACCGAAGACTGAACAGGGCCTCCATATTAGCCCTTCATCGAAGACTGAACAGGGCCTCCATATTAGCCCTTCATCGAAGACTGAACAGGGCCTCCATATTAGCCCTTCATCGAAGACTGAACAGGGCCTCCATGTTAGCCCTTCATCGAAGACTGAACAGGGCCTCCATATTAGCCCTTCATCGAGGACTGAACAGGGCCTCCATATTAGCCCTTCATCGAAGACTGAAGAAGATACTTAACAACTTGATTGAGTGGTCAGGGCTATCACTGTTTGGCTCAGGTTGGGGGAAGGAAACTGAAAAAGGAATTGAATTAGTTTATTTACTTTCAAACCTCAAGCTACCAACATTCTTCACCAGCCATCATAGGAGCCGTCTCACTGAAAGGCCAAAGATGACAATTGATCAGGTAATTGATCTGGTAATTTATCAGATAATTGACCAAGTAATTGGTCAGATAATTGATCAGGTAATTTATAATTGATCAGGTAATTTTTAGATAATTGATCAGTTAATTGATCAGGTAGTTGATCAGGTAACTGATCAGATATTTGACTGATCAGGGCTTTCACTGGACACAGTCTTCAGTATTACGTGTTTACCAGAAAATAAAAGTAGAAAAACTGGTCAGGTTAATAAAGACTCAGATAAGACGTGACAAGAATCTGGGTTGTGAGTGACAGGACACGCTAATGGAGGCACGTCTTATACAGTATGTGGCAGAGTCTGGACAATATCTTAAAAAGTACACAAAATTGGACAAATAGGCTTCATTGGTAATTTTTCAAAACTGTCATGATTATTAAAAAACAACTGTACATCACACATTCCACAAGGTGGCGATAAAGGTGAGTGGAAGGAAATGAGACAGTAGCAGGAAGGGAATGACATCAGAGCTGTGTTAACAAGAACTGTTGTATTAAAATTGAAGACCTATTCAATCCGATCCGTCCTCAAATTCAGATTATTATTATACAGTGATAATAAAACAAGACTGACACAATGAACACAAATCAACTTACTTTTATTGAAAAAGTTTAATATTCTGTAAACATTCAATATTCAATCTTCAGAAATAAGTTGACTAAAATACAAAATATTTGTATATCCTTTCATACATAAGGCTATGGTTTAATTTCCAGTTATATCAAGGCATCTAAGAAGTCACAGAGGATATTCAAGAAGGTGCAGGAATACATTCATAGCCATACTCAGTGTTGTCACGGTGACAGTGTACAAAACAACCATAATCTCCTCCTAAAGCCTAACAGTTAAAGCACTAAATAGTTGGGTCGCCCATGTTATTGGCAGTACAATTGCCGCAATTCGTGAGTAACAGTGCTCTAGCACAGGGTTGTCAAACTCATTTTGCTCTGCGGGTCGCATTCAGTCTTCACCAAGGGCCGGAGTGCCGCACTTAAAATGTGTATGTATTGTCTTGGTGTCAAAATGTGCAAAATGTCCTCTATCCATCGGTTTAGGGAATTTTTGATGCTCCCTAACTATCTAGCTTTCATTATGATGACTGTTAGCTAGCTGGACAGAGTAAAGAAACTATAAATGTAGCTTTCATTATGATGACTGTTAGCTAGCTGGACAGAGTAAAGAAACTATAAATGTAGCTTTCATTATGATGACTGTTAGCTAGCTGGACAGAGTGAAGAAACTATAAATGTAGCTTTCATTATGATGACTGTTAGCTAGCTGGACAGAGTGAAGAGACTATAAATGTAGCTTTCATTATGATGACTGTTAGCTAGCTGGACAGAGTGAAGAAACTATAAATGTAGCTTTCAGCTAGCTGGACAGAGTGAAGAAACTATAAATGTAGCTTTCATTATGATGACTGTTAGCTAGCTGGACAGAGTGAAGACACTATAAATGTAGCTTTCATTATGATGACTGTTAGCTAGCTGGACAGAGCGAAGAAACTATAAATGTAGCTTTCAGCTAGTTGGACAGAGTGAAGAGACTATAAATGTAGCTTTCATTATGATGACTGTTAGCTAGCTGGACAGAGAGAGACTATAAATGTAGCTTTCATTATGATGACTGTTAGCTAGCTGGACAGAGTGAAGAGACTATAAATGTAGCTTTCATTATGATGACTGTTAGCTAGCTGGACAGAGCGAAGAAACTATAAATGTAGCTTTCAGCTAGCTGGACAGAGTGAAGAGACTATAAATGTAGCTTTCATTATGATGACTGTTAGCTAGCTGGACAGAGAGAAGAGACTATAAATGTAGCTTTCATTATGATGACTGTTAGCTAGCTGGACAGAGTGAAGAGACTATAAATGTAGCTTTCATTATGATGACTGTTAGCTAGCTGGACAGAGTGAAGAAACTATAAATGTAGCTTCCATTATGATAACTGTTAGCTAGCTGGACAGAGTGAAGAGACTACATTTAGGTCCATTATCATTTCTAAATAGTTATGGGTTGGTTTTAATCATTTAAATGTTGATTGAGATTGTTGTTAGTACTGTAGCGTCTACTAGTGGGCCGTATGTTAGACAGTCCTACTGTAGCGTCTACTACGAGCCGTATGTTAGACAGTCCTACTGTAGCGTCTACTAGTGGGCCGTATGTTAAACAGTCCTACTGTAGCGTCTACCCTGTGTTGTGAATGCCTGTGTACGTACATACGTACATACATAGGAATCACAGTGATGATAACAGTAGTGAATGTATTACCTCCCAGTTCTTCCCACTGAAGACAGCAGACACCACAGAGATCCTTCATTGATTCATCATAGTGAGGCGTTACACAGTGAGGCCAAGGCTCATGGAAGGCTACCTCCTCACTTCATTCTCATTCTAGATGTAATTCTAAGGCAGGCAGGTAGACAGCTTGTCTTACTGGGTTGCACACACGTGCATAATAGTAAGTCACACGTTGCTGACACAAACAGTGTCCGCTGATCTCCCTCCATGTGTAGAAGGAACATGGCTGTACTGGCAGTCAGGGACTACGCTGATAGCAGGCTTCTGTTGGTACGCAGCAGCAGGAGGACCTGCTCTCTTCTTCTCTTCCCTCTTCTTCTGTCTGTCCAGATAGTAGAACGCTGCGATGAGGAAGAGGCCAGAGGAGGAGACAGTCACACTGCAGGCATAGAACACATAAGAGTAGTGTCCTGTACTGTCCACCAACATGCCTGGAAGAGGGAGACATGGCAACAGGCACAGCGTTAGGAAAGACTTGGGGAACACTTCATTTGAAGGGTACCTACATTACCATGTCATGACACGTTCATAACCACACAAAACAGTTCATAAGCAGTACATAAAAGCATTTCCTAGAAGGCTTGTGTCAACAACCACACGTGGTGCTACGACAGTGAAAGAACAGCTATATTTAAGCGTGTCGGTGTGTGTCCTCATAACACATTCCTCTGTACTGGATGCTAGTTCAGTACAGCTCTGCCAGGACCCACTGAGCACAGGGCTAGTCGGCTACTACCAGGCGTTGACATTAGAGTTGCCATGGCGCTGGAAACCAGAGACCACCTTAGGAGTTCAGCAGGGGAACACTAGGCCACGCCCTCCTCCAGTCAGCCTGCCCCAGAGCCGTTCCCTGTCGACCCAGACCTTCCTACCCGCCTGACGCACGCACGCACGCACGCACAGACACACGCGCAAACATACTCGCACGCACACACAGACACACATGCACATTGTGGAAACCAGAGCACATGACCCGTTCACATCCCGAGCTAGACATGGGAATCCAGCAGAAAGAACATTCCATTTCCCCGTGTGACAAAACTCATAGTCTCCCCTGTCCTCACATAACAGGTTTATACTGGGCTTAACTCATACCCTCCCCAGTCCTCGCATAACAGGTTTATACTGGGCATAACTCATACCCTCCCCAGTCCTCATATAACAGGTTTATACTGGGCATAACTCATACCCTCCCCAGTCCTCACATAACATAACAGGTTTATACTGGGAATAACTCATACCCTCCCCAGTCCTCATATAACAGGTTTATACTGGGCATAACTCATACCCTCCCCAGTCATCACATAACAGGTTTATACTGGGCATAACTCATACCCTCCCCAGTCCTCATATAACATAATGGGTTTATACTGGGCATAACTCATTCCCTCCCCAGTCCTCACATAACAGGTTTATACTGGGCTTAACTCATACCCTCCCCAGTCCTCACATAACATAACAGGTTTATACTGGGCATAACTCATACCCTCCCCAGTCCTCATATAACAGGTTTATACTGGGCATAACTCATACCCTCCCCAGTCCTCACATAACAGGTTTATACTGGGCTTAACTCATATCCTCCCCAGTCCTCACATAACAGGTTTATACTGGGCATAACTCATACCCTCCCCAGTCCTCATATAACAGGTTTATACTGGGGATAACTCATACCCTCCCCAGTCCTCATATAACAGGTTTATACTGGGCATAACTCATACCCTCCCCAGTCCTCACATAACATAACAGGTTTATACTGGGCATAACTCATACCCTCCCCAGTCCTCACATAACAGGTTTATACTGGGCATAACTCATATCCTCCCCAGTCCTCATATAACAGGTTTATACTGGGCATAACTCATACCCTCCCCAGTCCTCATATAACAGGTTTATACTGGGCATAACTCATACCCTCCCCAGTCCTCATATAACAGGTTTATACTGGGCATAACTCATACCCTCCCCAGTCCTCACATAACAGGTTTATACTGGGCATAACTCATACCCTCACCAGTCCTCACATAACAGGTTTATACTGGGCATTACTCATACCCTCACCAGTCCTCACATAACATACCAAGTTTATACTGTGCATAACTCATACCCTCCCCAGTCCTCACATAACATAACAGGTTTATACTGGGCATAACTCATACCCTCCCCAGTCCTCACATAACATAACAGGTTTATACTGGGCATAACTCATACCCTCGCCAGTCCTCACATAACAGGTTTATACTGGGCATAACTCATACCCTCCCCAGTCCTCATATAACAGGTTTATACTGGGCATAACTCATACCCTCCCCAGTCCTCACATAACAGGTTTATACTGGGCTTAACTCATATCCTCCCCAGTCCTCACATAACAGGTTTATACTGGGCATAACTCATACCCTCCCCAGTCCTCATATAACAGGTTTATACTGGGGATAACTCATACCCTCCCCAGTCCTCATATAACAGGTTTATACTGGGCATAACTCATACCCTCCCCAGTCCTCACATAACATAACAGGTTTATACTGGGCATAACTCATACCCTCCCCAGTCCTCACATAACAGGTTTATACTGGGCATAACTCATATCCTCCCCAGTCCTCATATAACAGGTTTATACTGGGCATAACTCATACCCTCCCCAGTCCTCATATAACAGGTTTATACTGGGCATAACTCATACCCTCCCCAGTCCTCATATAACAGGTTTATACTGGGCATAACTCATACCCTCCCCAGTCCTCACATAACAGGTTTATACTGGGCATAACTCATACCCTCACCAGTCCTCACATAACAGGTTTATACTGGGCATTACTCATACCCTCACCAGTCCTCACATAACATACCAAGTTTATACTGTGCATAACTCATACCCTCCCCAGTCCTCACATAACATAACAGGTTTATACTGGGCATAACTCATACCCTCCCCAGTCCTCACATAACATAACAGGTTTATACTGGGCATAACTCATACCCTCGCCAGTCCTCACATAACAGGTTTATACTGGGCTTAACTCATACCCTCCCCAGTCCTCACATAACAGGTTTATACTGGGCTTAACTCATACCCTCCCCAGTCCTCACATAACAGGTTTATACTGGGCATAACTTGACAAGAACCTTAACATGTATGTCTATATGAGTCACTGTGTCCACCACACCACCACCTGTTGTTATGCTGACCACCTGCTGACCAACAATGACTGTAGATAACATGCAGTAGGGGAAGTCATTGATTCTGTACCACAGACAAAGAATTCACACATAGGACTTGAACAGATGCCACAGTGGTGTACCACACACCCCTATAGCCCCCACAGTGGTGTACCACACCCCCTATAGCCCCCACAGTGGTGTACCACACCCCCCCTATAGCCCCCACAGTGGTGTACCACACCCCCCCTATAGCCCCCACAGTGGTGTACCACACCCCCTTATAGCCCCCACAGTGGTGTACCACACCCCCTTATAGCCCCCACAGTGGTGTACCACACCCCCTATAGCCCCCACAGTGGTGTACCACACCCCCCCATAGCCCCCACAGTGGTGTACCACACCCCCCCTATAGCCCCCACAGTGGTGTACCACACCCCCTTATAGCCCCCACAGTGGTGTACCACACACCCCTATAGCCCCCACAGTGGTGTACCACACCCCCCTATAGCCCCCACAGTGGTGTACCATAGCCCCCACAGTGGTGTACCACACCCCCCTATAGCCCCCACAGTGGTGTACCACACCCCCCTATAGCCCCCACAGTGGTGTACCACACCCCCCTATAGCCCCCACAGTGGCGTACCACACCCCCCTATAGCCCCCACAGTGGTGTACCACACCCCCCTATAGCCCCCACAGTGGCGTACCACACCCCCCTATAGCCCCCACAACCCCCACAGTGGTGTACCACACCCCCCTATAGCCCCCACAGTGGTGTACCATAGCCCCCACAGTGGTGTACCACACCCCCCTATAGCCCCCCCAGTGGTGTACCACACCCCCCTATAGCCCCCACAGTGGTGTACCATAGCCCCCACAGTGGTGTACCACACCCCCCTATAGCCCCCACAGTGGTGTACCACACCCCCCTATAGCCCCCACAGTGGCGTACCACACCCCCCTATAGCCCCCACAACCCCCACAGTGGTGTACCACACCCCCCTATAGCCCCCACAGTGGCGTACCACACCCCCCTATAGCCCCCACAACCCCCACAGTGGTGTACCACACCCCCCTATAGCCCCCACAGTGGCGTACCACACCCCCCTATAGCCCCCACAGTGGCGTACCACCCCCCCCTATAGCCCCCACAGTGGTGTACCACACCCCCCTATAGCCCCGACAGTGGTGTACCACACCCCCCTATAGCCCCCACAGTGGCGTACCACACCCCCCTATAGCCCCCACAACCCCCCCACAACCCCCACAGTGGTGTACCACACCCCCCTATAGCCCCCACAGTGGTGTACCACACCCCCCTATAGCCCCCACAGTGGTGTACCACACCCCCCTATAGCCCCCACAGTGGTGTACCACACCCCCCTATAGCCCCGACAGTGGTGTACCACACCCCCCTATAGCCCCCACAGTGGCGTACCACACCCCCCTATAGCCCCCACAACCCCCCTATAACCCCCACAGTGGTGTACCACACCCCCCTATAGCCCCCACAGTGGTGTACCACACCCCCTTATAGCCCCCACAGTGGTGTACCACACCCCCCTATATCCCCCACAGTGGTGTACCACACACCCCTATAGCCCCCACAGTGGTGTACCAGACACCCCTATAGCCCCCACAATGGTGTACCACACCCCCCTATAGCCCCCCACACCCCCCTATAGCCCCCCACACCCCCCACCCCCCTATAGCCCCCACAGTGGTGTACCACACCCCCCTATAGCCCCCCACCCCCCCACTCCCCAGATAGCATATGAACATGTCATAAGCCATGTAAAGAATATATACATAATTGAAGAAAATGAGCTGTAAACTTGAAAATGTTTATCTTTGTCCCATGGCATAGCGCCCACAGTGGCGTACCACACCCCCCTATTGCCCCCTCATGGCATAATGTGTAGCGGTACAATCCTGACAGGAGCGACACACACAGTACCTGCGAGCGGCGGTCCAATCAGCAGTGTTCCACTCTCTAACATACTGATGAGACCCAGGGCAGAGGGGAACCGGCTCATCTCCACCGTCTCCATCAGCACCGTGAAGAGCAGAGAGCCAATCACAGACATGGACAGACCAAAGATGACCACGTAGATCAGGAGCACGGGGAAGGTGGCGGCCGCACCACAGATACTGTTACTCAGCCCGTTGACCAGGAGGGCTACCGCAAACACATACACAAAACAGCCACTGCCCCTGAGAGGAGGAGGAAGAGGAGGAGAAGGAAGAGAAAACCAATTTATTATCCATTTTTGTTTTCAGATCACATCATTTTCTATTAAATGTTTTCTTGCTTGGGATTCGAACCAGCAACCCTCCGGTCCAGTTGCTGACCCACTCCTAACCTCTAACATCCAGGCTACAGTACCTGAAGCGCGGCAGGCCGAAGAAGACAGCCGCCACGGGTCTCACAGCAATGTTAACCAGGCCCAGTACGGCCATCAGTAGCGCGGCTCGGTCCTGTTCCATACCATTGGCTGTAGCATAGGGCACCAGGTAGACCAGGGGAACTACAAACCCCAACATCATCCACGTCACTCCCAGGGCGTAGACACGGTAACGAGGGTTACTGACCAACAGGTCAAAGGCCATGTGTCTCCGTAGGAACACGACAAGGTCACTGAACGCTGTCCTAAGTCTTGTCTTAATTCCCTCCTTCTCCTGTTGGAGAGGACCTTTGATTGGTTGCTTGCTGAGCCCCTGGGCAGCCTTGTTAGTGAGTGTCCTCTGGGCTCCACTGTGTTTGGCCCCCAGGGGCCTCATGACAGCGCCACACACGCAGCAGTTCAACAGCAGCCCTCCCAGGACCAGGAAGCTGCCTCTCCAGCCAAACTGGCCCAGCAGGAAGTTGGCCAGCAGGGGTAAGGTGCTGAGGCCCAGGGCCGTGCCGGTGGACGACATGGCGTTGGCAAACGCCCGCCGCCTCAAAAAGTAGTGGCCCATCATGGTCACAGAGGGCTGGAAGGACAGGCAGAACCCCAACCCTGTATGAGGAGGACAGAGGAACTGATGAGGATGACTCATAATGCCCCATAGAAAGAAGGAGACATCTTATATTGGGGGGTTATAGTGTGTGTGTGTACCCTCTGACCTGCGATGATGCTGGTGATGTAGAGTTCTGTGATGGTTCTGACCAGGGCGCTGACCACCATGCCTAGTCCACTCAGAACCCCTCCCACCATCACCGTTACCCGGCAACCAAAGCGTTCCACGAGAACGCTGCATAGTGGACCTGGAGAGACAGGAAAACAACGTTCAATCACAACACACACACACACACACACACACACACACACACACACACACAGGAAAACAATGTTCAATCACAATACACACACACACAGGAAAACAATGTTCAATCACAATACACACACACACACAGGAAAACAATGTTCAATCACAATACACACACACCACTAACACACCACACTCTGGAGAGACAAGAAAACAACATGTGGTCCAATCACAATAATACACATTAACACACCACACACTCCCCAAAAGCATACAATGGACTGATTAGCATATCATATCACAATAATTAGCATCATCAATGCATTATCCCTGAACATGGAACAACAGTCTGCAAATAGAGGACAGGACGCTGTTCGTTTCCACTAAAACACAGCTGCTGAAACCCACTCTGAAACGTCGTTCAGCAGACACTTCCTCCCCATGCCGGGAACGTCTGGTGGACCACAGCTTCAAACTATACAACTACAAATCAGTTCACTCCCCAGTCGGCCAGACTTGTTAGTTGGTGTTACAGGCTTATGTGCATGTGCTAACCACAATTAGCCTGGGAATAGGTCATGAGTTTACCCAGACAGGGACAGGTGTCTAAGTGTACAGGCTCTTACAATAATGTGATCAGAAACACATGATCTGAATGATCATCTTCCAGCTCTTCAATCCAACTCTCCAAGACAGACCAAAGCTAACAGGAGTACCTATCAGGCTAATTGATTCAAACGAACATGAGATTCAGAGTACTAAGAACTGAGAACTCTTGGTACTGTCTTTGATGTGGGAATAATGAGTCCATTCTTTGTGCCGTCTCATCTGTGCTCTTGTCATGATAATGTCTGCTCCAGTCATGTGGTCTAGTCTGGTCTCTGTCATGATAATGTCTGCTCCAGTCATGTGGTCTAGTCTGGTCTCTGTCATGATAATGTCTGCTCCAGTCATGTGGTCCAGTCTGGTCTCTTTCAGGATAATGTCTGCTCCAGTCATGTGGTCTAGTCTGGTCTCTGTCATGATAATGTCTGCTCCAGTCATGTGGTCTAGTCTGGTCTCTAAGAATGTTCCTCAGTCCTTGGTGAACCCTATCCCTCCCTCCAGCTCTTTCTTAGTCTCCCTAGGCAGATGGGTTGCCTCCCACATGAACAGTGTTCTGACATACACTTTGGCCCTAGGTCTGGGAATTCCGAGACTATTTCTGAAACTATCCCTCCATCTATTTTTCCCTCCATCCCGTCTCTCCTTCCATCTCTCCCTCTGTCCCTACAACCATCCCTCCCTTTCATCTCTCCCTCCGTCTCTCCCCCTGTCCCTCCTTCCATCTCTCTCTCCCTCCATCCAAACTCCATCTCTCCCTCTGTCCCTACAACCATCCCTCCCTTCCATCTCTCCCTCCGTCTCTCCCCCTGTCCCTCCTTCCATCTCTCCCTCTGTCCCTACAACCATCCCTCCCTTTCATCTCTCCCTCCGTCTCTCCCCCTGTCCCTCCTTCCATCTCTCTCTCCCTCCATCCAAACTCCATCTCTCCCTCTGTCCCTACAACCATCCCTCCCTTTCATCTCTCCCTCCGTCTCTCCCCCTGTCCCTCCTTCCATCTCTCTCTCCCTCCATCCAAACTCCATCTCTCCCTCTGTCCCTACAACCATCCCTCCCTTTCATCTCTCCCTCCGTCTCTCCCCCTGTCCCTCCTTCCATCTCTCTCTCCCTCCATCCAAACTCCATCTCTCCTTCCATCTCTCCCTCTGTCCCTACAACCATCCCTCCCTTTCATCTCTCCCTCCGTCTCTCCCCCTGTCCCTCCTTCCATCTCTCTCTCCCTCCATCCAAACTCCATCTCTCCCTCTGTCCCTACAACCATCCCTCCCTTCCATCTCTCCCTCCGTCTCTCCCCCTGTCCCTCCTTCCATCTCTCCCTCTGTCCCTACAACCATCCCTCCCTTTCATCTCTCCCTCCGTCTCTCCCCCTGTCTCTCCTTTCATCTCTCCCTCCGTCTCTCCCCCTGTCCCTCCTTCCATCTCTCTCTCCCTCCATCCAAACTCCATCTCTCCCTCTGTCCCTACAACCATCCCTCCCTTTCATCTCTCCCTCCGTCTCTCCCCCTGTCCCTCCTTCCATCTCTCCCTCTGTCCCTACAACCATCCCTCCCTTTCATCTCTCCCTCCGTCTCTCCCCCTGTCCCTCCTTCCATCTCTCCCTCTGTCCCTACAACCATCCCTCCCTTTCATCTCTCCCTCCGTCTCTCCCCCTGTCTCTCCTTCCATCTCTCCCTCTGTCCCTACAACCATCCCTCCTTCCATCTCTCCCTCGGATCATCATACAAATCGTTATAATCCAGACAGAAAATATTTACACAAGAAGCAATCTAATATCACACAGAAATCAAAACTCTCCGTCGTTTGGTTAAGTTCACCATTCTGCCATTCTCACTGTTAATAAACATCAGGCGTTTCAGATTAATTTGGTTAAAACCAAACCCTGTCCACTGGAAAATCATTACAGCCTTAAAAATCATAATATCTTGGTCCAACTGAGAGAGAAAAATCTCTGACACACAAAATCTTTGACACACAAGCAACACATTCATTTTCCCAATACGACACATGATGCTGGTTCTCATCAGTTGTTGACTAAAAGCACTGCTAGCCAAGAACACATACTTACAATTGACACATTTAGCAGACACTCTTATCCAGAGCAACTTACAGTAGTGAGGGCATATATTTTCACACTGGTCCCCCATGGGAATCAAACCTACAACCCTGGAGTTGCAAGCACCATGCTCTACCAACTGAGCCACACCAGACCACACACATATTTAACCTTTGACAACTAGAAATGAAGAACACTGACATTACGCAACAATAATTACACGAATTCAGAATCTACAGTCATGACATTGGATCAACTGGAGGTTTAATATAGATGGATCAAGTGGAGGTTTAATATAAATGGATCAACTGGAGGTTTAATATCGATGGATCAACAGGAGGTTTAATATCGATGGATCAACAGGAGGTTTAATATCGATGGATCAACAGGAGGTTTAATATCGATGGATCAACAGGAGGTTTAATATAGATGGATCAACTGGAGGTTTAATATCGATGGATCAACAGGAGGTTTAATATAGATGGATCAACTGGAGGTTTAATATAGATGGATCAACTGGAGGTCTAATATCGATGGATCAACTGGAAGTTTAATATAGATGGATCAACAGGAGGTTTAATATAGATGGATCAACTGGAGGTTTAATATAGATGGATCAACTGGAGGTCTAATATCGATGGATCAACTGGAAGTTTAATATAGATGGATCAACTGGAGGTTTAATATCGATGGATCAACAGGAGGTTTAATATCGATGGATCAACAGGAGGTTTAATATCGATGGATCAACAGGAGGTTTAATATAGATGGATCAACAGGAGGTTTAATATAGATGGAACAGGAGGTTTAATATAGATGGATCAACTGGAGGTTTAATATAGATGGATCAAGTGGAGATTTCCACTATCATATTACTTCAGTGAATCACCATTTAATGTTCCTCTTGGCTTTAGTTCTCCTCAGCAGGAAGAGAAAGATGAGGAACAGAAGGGAGGGTCAGGATGATAGAAAGAGGAGGAATGAGGGAGGGAGGGTCAGGGTGATAGAAAGAGGAGGAATGAGAGGGAGGGAGGGAGGGTCAGGGTGATAGAAAGAGGAGGAATGAGAGGGAGAGAGGGTCAGGGTGATAGAAAGAGGAGGAATGAGAGGGAGGGAGGGTCAGGGTGATAGAAAGAGGAGGAATGAGAGGGAAGGAGGGTCAGGGTGATAGAAAGAGGAGGAATGAGAGGGAGGGAGGGAGGGTCAGGGTGATAGAAAGAGGAGGAAGGGGAGAGAGGGAGGGTCAGGGTGATAGAGGAGGAATGAGAGGCAGAGAGAGTCAGGGTGATAGAAAGAGGAGGAATGAGAGGGAGGGAGGGTCAGGGTGATAGAAAGAGGAGGAATGAGAGGGAGGGAGGGTCAGGGAGGGAGATAGATAAATAAACAGTGGGCCACCAGAACAATGGACTACTGGTCCTGTCTGGCCCGTCTGGCCCTGAGCTACCGCCCTGTAATAACAAACAGAGGCTGAGTCATACACAACCCAACACACAAACACACCGCGGCACGTCTGAACCTGGGCCATCCGTTCTCACACACACGCACACACCCGGGCCCGAACAGAAAGCATCCGCACTGTTACCAGAACTCTTCGCCTAACCTCTCACCCTTACTCTAAACAAACAGCCTGCAAGGAAACACCCTATACTCCCCCTGTGTGTCCAGTTAGTGTCCAGTGTGTGTATGGTACATCTGAACCTGGGCCGTTCCCACAGGCGCAGGGTCACGGAAAGAGAGTTACCAGAACTCTTCACCTTAACCCCTCACATTTACTGTAAATCTACAGCCTGCCAGAAAAACTGACTAACACTTCATCTGTGTGTGTCCTGTGGGTTTGTGTCGAGTGTGTGTGTGTGTCCTGTGGGCTTGTGTCGAGTGTGTGTGTGTGTGTGTGTGTGTGTGTGTGTGTGTGTATTTCTGTGTCAACATACATTGAGGTGAAAGATAACACACAGTGAATCATTAACCTGTAGTACTGTTTCATTGAAACATACTGTTATGTATAGGAAGTACTTCAATCAGCCAAATAAAGACAACAACAAATGTGTACAATCCTACAATGACAACGACAGGTAGCATCGCTACCACCTGTGTGTGTGTGGGTGTGTGTGTGTGTGTGTGTGGGTGAGAGGGTGAGATAGAGAGGGTTAGAGAGAGAGAGAGAGAGAGGGGGTGAGAGAGAGGGTGAGAGAGAGAGAAGCAGCAGCAAGATGTGTGACCTGTTGCCACAAGAAAAGGGCAACCAGTGAAGAACAAACACCATTGTAAATACAACCCATATTTTTTTAATTGAATTGAGAGAGGGTGATAGAGAGAGAAGGTGATAGAGAGAGAGATGGTGTGTGTTCAATCATGCAACAATGCCTCAATGTACAATGACAGAAGCATCCTCACCACCAGCGTGCAGCACAGCAGTCATGATAGCAGGCACCCAGGACGTCTCTGTGTTGCTGGAGCTGAACTCAGCCTGTAGCTCCGTGTAAAAGATGCCAATACAGGAAGGGAAGGCCAGCGTTAGAGCCAGGACCAGGATAGTAGCCACCAGGACTACCCAGCCCCAGCCCCCATCCGGGGCCACCTGTTGGGCATACCCGTTCCCAGACAGCCCAGCCCCTGGTTCTCCAGTTGGGCCATTGTGGGGTGGTAACCCAGTAAGGTGGTGGTGTTGGAGGGAACCATCCTCCTCCTCGTTTTCCTCCTGCTCCTCTGAGTCACTGTCTGTGCTCCTCCTCACAGTACTGTGGTTCACCCCGGTCCAGTCCTGAGACGTCCGTGTCTCTACCACATCCTCTGACCCACTGGACCCCTCTGCTCCAACTTTGGAACCCCTGGACCCCTCTGCCCTAACCTCAGACCCCCTGGACCTCTCTGCCCTAACCTCGGGTCCCTTAGGCCCATGGGGGCCCTCTCCTCCACTACCCCTCCTCAGCAGGACAGTGTCGCCCTGGTTATGGTTCTGTCTGGTCCTCTGGGTCCTGTGGGACTGGTTCTGTCTGGCCTCCAGCTCCACCCCCTCTGTCATCCTGCCTAGCTGGCTGTGGACTGGGCCTTCTGCTAGATCAGCTTCCTGTGTGGAGGGTGACAGGGAGGGAAGGAGGGATAGATGAGATGGAGGGAAGGAGAGTGGGATGAGAAGAAGGGTGGGAAGGAGGTAGAAAAAGAGAGAGGGATGAGGAGGGAGGGGGAGGGAGAGAGAGAGAGCGCATGAGAGAGAGAGAGAGAGAGAGGAGTCTGATGTTGTTAGTTACTCAGAGGCAGCAGCAGCCCTGGCTGGCTGTGGTATTGGCTCTGTGTCTAAACAGCCACTGATAATGGATGCAGAGGGACAAAGCAAAGCAGCCTCACTGGCTGAAGATATATTGTAAATGGATCAACTTGAGTAAATGTTTTCCATGAAAACCCCAAAAATAGGCTATTAGACAGATCCTTTCTACCAATGCATAAAGGGTGTATAAGAAATCCACCTTTCTTTGTCTCCACTCACTCACTTTTCAGAACCAGTATTTCTACTGCACATCATCATCTGCACATCTATCACTCCAGTGTTCATTTGCTAAATTGTAATTACTTCACTACTATGGCCTATTTATTGCCTTTCTATTGTGTTATTGACTGTACGTTTGTTTATTCCATGTAATTCCACACCTCAGCAATTTCCCCCAAAAAAATCTCAGAAAGGTGAGTTCCAGACATTTCTAAAATTATGCAACATTACCTGTTATTGTTTATGGCCATCATGAAAAATTGTAGCTATGTTGTTGTTTGTGTCGCACTGCTTTGCTTTATGTTGGCCAGGTCACTGTTGTAAATGAGAACTTGTTCTCAACTGGCCTAACTGGCTAAATAAAGGTGAAATAAAAATATATAATTACATTTTTTTTAAATCACCAATTAGCCTCAAAGACTACCTACCATATACATGGTAGATAGGATAATAACAAGGATGCACAGTCTATTGCTATAGCTGTAATAAAGTCATATGTAATTGTACATTTAAATAGATTTGAACAGATAAGCAATCTAAATACAAGTAATGTGGCACTCACATTGATTATAAAATAAATGCATAATGGCTGTAACCTATCCTACACAAATCCCGTTGGTTTTCCTACCTGGAGTGTCCCTGGTCAGCCCGTCAAAACCCGGAGAGATATTTTACCATTATCATGTCGAGGAAGTCAGAGGGTGTTAGCATAATTAATTTACCATGAATACGATTATATCACTTTTCACAATTACCCTAAATCGCGCGGCATCACCAATGTTTTCCCGGTGTCCATGTCGGGGCGTCAACACAGAACGCGTTAAGTCGCCCGCGGTACGACAGGATGTGTGTGCAGACAGAAAACATATGCCTCTCAATCAGGTGGCGTTGCGTACACTCGCAGTTCTTTCAAAAACGCTGTCAAATCAAATCCTGGAGAACACCGGAGGATTCAATCGCCTCTCTTGTTCTCAACTTTCATTTGCCGGTCTGCCTGGCAGAAAGCCATCAAACCCAGTCACAGCACTGGATAGGACAAATCTCTCCGGCACCAATATTATCCAATCAGTTTGCCTACAGACAAGCCGTCAACAAAAATCCCCCTTTGTCATTATTGTAATCCCCAGGACTCGTGTTCATTTAATCTAAACTACTTCATAATAAATACAGAATTATCAAGATTAGGTTTACCATATAAAGCCCGGTTGGCTGTTTATCTTATAGTTTCTCGTCAGAGGTCCCTTGCGAATTTGTCTCCATGGGAACAGAACGGCCCGGGTTTCTGGTTTGCACCTGCAGCTCTACAGGATATCAGACCGCAATAAATCTAGAATAATGTAACAATCATTGGCCATTTTGGAAACGAACATAACCTATTACACAATATGTTGCAATAGGTCTATATCTAATAATGATATTAACATTGTCAGATGACATTTGTCATAGCCTATCCTCGATGATGCAATGTACAATCAGTGGCGGTTCTAGCTTGTATGGTTTTCCCTGGGCGAAACCCCCCGACATTTGGAACAACACAAATAAATAATCATAACATTTAAAACTATATAAATATACAAATATATATATACAACAATACGCCTCATAAATGTAACAAAAATAAGTAACAAAGTCAAATAGAAACAAATGTTAGTATATAAATAAAAAATATAATCAAATTATTACACTATTCATTTACTACCTTGTCTGCAAGGGGATTCGATCCAGCAACTTTTCGGATACTGGCCCAACCATGAGCCTACCTGCCGCCCTAGGCGTAAGACACCACAAAAGACTGCATATAATTACAAAATATCAGCATACTATAGACGTTTTTTAAGTAGCTGTATACCTTTATCTTTAGGGTGTTTCTCCTCTTTCCACTTTTCCCTGATGGCTTAGACCTTTTCTTGTCCATTTGTGTTGAATTGGCACTCGAGCATCAATACATTACCCATCCTCCAACACTGTTAACCAAGAGTCAAGACTACATTACCCATCCTCCAACACTGTTAACCAAGAGTCAAGACTACATTACCCATCCTCCAACACTGTTAACCAAGAGTCAAGACTACATTACCCATCCTCAAACACTGTCAACCAAGAGTCAAGACTACATTACCCATCCTCCAACACTGTCAACCAAGAGTCAAGACTACATTACCCATCCTCCAACACTGTTAACCAAGAGTCAAGACTACATTACCCATCCTCCAACACTGTTAACCAAGAGTCAAGACTACATTATCCATCCTCCAACACTGTTAACCAAGAGTCAAGACTACATTACCCATCCTCCAACACTGTTAACCAAGAGTCAAGACTACATTACCCATCCTCCAACACTGTTAACCAAGAGTCAAGACTACAATACCCATCCTCCAACACTGTTAACCAAGAGTCAAGACTACATTACCCATCCTCCAACACTGTTAACCAAGAGTCAAGACTACATTACCCATCCTCCAACACTGTTAACCAAGAGTCAAGACTACATTACCCATCCTCCAACACTGTTAACCAAGAGTCAAGACTACATTACCCATCCTCCAACACTGTTAACCAAGAGTCAATACTACATTACCCATCCTCCAACACTGTTAACCAAGAGCCAAGACAACATTACCCATCCATCCTCCAACACTGTTAATCAAGAGTCAAGACTACATTACCCATCCTCCAACACTGTTAACCAAGAGTCAATACTACATTACCCATCCTCCAACACTGTTAACCAAGAGTCAAGACTACATTACCCATCCTCCAACACTGTTAACCAAGAGTCAAGACTACATTACCCATCCTCCAACACTGTTAACCAAGAGTCAAGACTACATTACCCATCCATCCTCCAACACTGTTAACCAAGAGTCAAGAATACATTACCCATCCCCCAACACTGTCAACCAAGAGTCAAGACTACATTACCCATCCTCCAACACTGTCAACCAAGAGTCATGACTACATTACCCATCCTCCAACACTGTCAACCAAGAGTCATGACTACATTACCCATCCTCCAACACTGTCAACCAAGAGTCATGACTACATTACCCATCCTCCAACTGTTAACCAAGAGTCAAGACTAAACCAGTTCACCTTGGTGTTGTGCAGACTGGTTTTATATTATTATTAACCATTTCACACAAACCAGGGAAAAAAATGCAACAATATGTCTGTGAAACTATACATTCACAGTATTATGAATGAATTGTGGTTTATTTGGTAGCATTTCGTAGTATGACTGATTTTATTAATTGCATTAGTACTGTATAAAGTTAGAGGTGCACTATTTGATAGATTCCCCGGCTCCCTCTACCTCTGGCTTCCAGTGGAGAGACCAGAGGTCAACCTACCTCCGCCCCCCTCCCCATCTCGTACTTCTGAGTGGGAGACCTTCCCAGGCAGTAGCCTGCCTAGCTTCCAAACTAGAATCAGGACGCCCACTCCGACAAGGTTAATTGACCCACAGTCCCACACGGTGACATGATATCATTGACTTGACATGCAAATGAGTGTTAGAAAACCGATCACGCAAATGTCACCATTCCGCATTTTTTGCAAGATGCCGCCCTGGGCGGCTGTCCATGTCACCCATACCTAAGTCCGCTACTGTTTACAATAATTAGGCCTCAATAAGCCATACCAAAAAAAGATATTAACCTAGTGATGCAAAATGCAACAATTTCAAAGATTTTACTGAGTTACTGTTCATATAAGGAAATCAGTCAATTGAAATAAATGAATTAGGCCTTAATCTATGGATTTTACATGACTGGGAATACAGACAGATACGCATCTGTTGGGTCACAGAACAGAAAGTAGGGGCATGGATCAGAAAACCAGTCAGTATCTGGTGAGACCATCGGCCTCATGCAGCACAACACATCTCATTTGAATAGAGTTGATCAGGCTGTTGATTGTGGCCTGTGAAATGTTGTCCCACTCCTCTTCGATGGTTGTGCGAATATGTTGGAAATTGGTTGGAACTGGAACATCCTGTCCTACAAGCCTATACAGAACACCCCAAACGTGCTCAATGGGTATGTCACCCTGGTGAGTATGCAGGCAATGGAAGAACTGGGACCGTTTACGCTTCCAGGAATTGTGTACAGATCCTTGCGACATGGGGCCGTGCATTATCATGCTGAAACATGAGGTGATGGCGGAGGCTGACTGGCACCACAATGGGCCTCAGGATGTGGTCACGGTATCTCTGTGCATTCAACGTGCCATCGATAAAATGCAATGGTGTTCGTTGTCCGTAGCTAATGTCTGCCCATACCATAACCCCTCCGCCACCACGGGGACCTCTGTTCACAACGTTGACATCAGCAAACCACTCGCCCACACGATGCCATTGACGTGGTCTGCGGTTGTGAGGCTGGTTGGAGGCACTGCCAAATTCTCTAAAACTACGTTGGAGGCAGCTTACGGTAGAGTAATTAACAACAGCTCTGGTGGACATTCCTGAAGTCAACATGCCAATTGCAGTCTCCCACAAAACTCTGTGGCGTCGTGTCGTGTGGCAAAACTGCACCTTTTATGATTATTATTCCTGTATCTCAACAAGGAACACAGACAGACCTCTTTTACAGCTGGGCCCTGCGTATACATGTCTATACATACAGTTTAGGTACAATGATTAATAAACTAAACAAGACGAACAAAACCAAAAATACAACAACAGATTTCATTTCCACACAGGGTATTCTACTAACAGCACAAGAACATTATCCGAAACAGTTACAAGCAACACAAAAACAAAAATAAAATGCTCCAATAAATAATTAAAATGAGCAACAGGGGGACAAGAGTCTCACGTTTTAAGTTTAGTCTGCAGGCTATTCCATAGGCGAGGAGCGTAACAGGAACAGGCAGCCATACCCAACTCTGTGGAAACCGCATGGGCCTCAAGTGTAATCCGACGCTTGAGACCTGGTGTTAGGAATTATAATTATAATATTGATGAGTGATGATAAATCAGAAGGTAGTTTATTCACAAGTGTTTTATAGACAAACACGAGAGCATGTTGTTCTCGTCTCACGGACAGCGAAGTCCAACCCACATTATGATATAAAACACAGCGGTGAGTTCTGTAGCT
Source organism: Oncorhynchus mykiss (assembly GCF_013265735.2). Taxonomy (NCBI): domain Eukaryota; kingdom Metazoa; phylum Chordata; class Actinopteri; order Salmoniformes; family Salmonidae; genus Oncorhynchus; species Oncorhynchus mykiss. The sequence goes on from NC_048577.1 coordinate 68,151,338, forward strand.
AGCACCCGTAATAAACCCCTAATAAACCTAAGTGCGCAACGATAAGTAGCCTCCAGCGATTTAAGCATGGATGCCGTAGCATGCATGTAGATAATATCCCCATAATCTATAACAGACATAAAAGTAGCTTGCACAATTAGTCATCTATTTGTAGAGGACAAGCATGTCCTGTTTCTATAGAGGAAGCCTAGCTTGATTTTTAGCCGTTTACAAAGTTTGTCAATATGCATTTTAATAGACAGTTCATCATCCCTAAGTATTTATATGCAGAGACTTGATTCATTTTAGTGGCCTTTTATTGTCTCCAGCACCTGTGTAATGATCATGCTGTTTAATCAGCTTCTTGATATGCCACACCTGACAGGTGGATGGATTATCTTGGCAAAGGACAAATTCTCACTAACAGGGATTTGAAAATAAATGTGTGCACAACATTTTAGAGAAATAAGCTTTTTAAGTTTATGGAAAAATTCTGGGATATTTTATTTCAGCTCTCGAAACATGGGAACCAACACTTTACATGTTACGTTTTAGTTCGGTGTAGAATAAAACAGCTACCAGCTGAGTTTTCCTGCGCTGCTGCCAGAAAGAACAGACATCCTGAAGTTTACGTCAGACTCAGTGTTGTGACACATCTCAGAGGAATTCACAGCTTTAGTTGACAGTAGGTATCATTTCCCATTGTTCTGATGCCTATTCAATCTGTCCTTGCGACCTTGGGGGCTCAAGTGGTCAGGAAGCAGACAGTATACCTGAGTTTTCCGCACGGTTCCACTCTGAAACAATGTAGACGCCCTGAGGTATCGCTTTCCTGCAGTCAAATGACCAAATCGCCCTCTAGTGGCCTCATGGGTGGGATTTGATTGTTTTTCATAATTTAATAATTAACACTTCTTTATTTAAACCCCCCCCCCCCCCCCCCCCCCAGTGTTTCTATGGCAAACTGTCTTGCTAAATTACTGTATTCTGTGATGTATACAAAGTTTAATATTGAGATGCAAACTCAACATGTAATACATTTCAACTCTGTATCTGACATGGTTCAGGTGTCTTATTTTGTTAAAGCCCATAACCATGTGTGTGAGGTGTATACTTTTGTTTCAAAGTAAATTTGTTTAAGACTACCCAGAAAACACGCTGTGTGACCCTGATTTAGCCCACTGCAGTAAAAGGTTAACTCACTTGTTGCTGAGAGTAGTCTACACTCAGGTGACTGTAGTGTCATGGCAACCACTCACACAACGTCATGTGTAATCCAGTAGTCTCTGTATAGACCTATAATATAAAGGAGTGGTAGTTCATTTCAAGAGTTGATGAAATCCTTGTTTTTCTTTCTAGGCCAGTGATATAGGCCTGCCATGTTATTGTAAAACCTCTTCATGGGCTAACCCCACGTACTGAGGACCAGAGAATCAAACATTTCACCAGGATATTTTTGACAAGAGGACTTTTTTATTATTAGTCAACACAGCTCCACCCTGTTCACTTCCCATCAAGCACAGGGATGACATCAGCTACTCCTAGTTTCCGTGGAAATGAGTGGGCCTACATTCAAGTCTACCTGTCCGTCAGGTACAGGTTTAGTCTTAGCAGACAGGTCTGTGTAAACTGAGGCAGATGCTGGCTAACCAAAGAAGTAACCCAAGTAATCTGTTTACGTTACTAATTTACTAACGACTGAGTTACTAATTACTTTGTCATTTAATCTGATTACAAATCTGAAGTAATCAGCCCAAACCCGTTGGTTGACCACATCCCATCAGGCCCATGTGGACTCTGAGAGGGGGTGTTTTGTCTAGTCTACCTTTGGCAGACCTTGAGCTACTCAGCTACCACTTATTGTCTTGGCTGATCTGTTCAGGACTCAGGATACAGTCTGTGGGGTCCCACCCTGACCTCCACATTACTGGCAGTAGTGAAGGACAGGACTCAGGAGACAGTCTGTGGGGTCCCACCCTGGCCTCCACATTACTGGCAGTAGCGAAGGAAAACGTGTACTATAGTTGAACATCACCTTTTGACTCTTCTGGGTGTTGCCTCTTCTTATTGTCTTCACCATAAATACTTTTTTTTAGATTTGAAACAAACACAGGAATCAAGAGAATCACAACCCTCAGATCATTTAGGGTCAGGGGTCACCAACCTTTTCTGGAATCAAGATCACTTTGAGTCAAAATGCAAGCCGAGGTCTAACACTCAGAGTTTCTGCAACATTAACGTATTCAAAACAGTTCTGGTAGCAATGAGGTTTGTGCAGTAGGCTTTAGGCCCAATGCAGTAGGCTTTAGGCCCAATGCAGTAGGCTTTAGGCCCAATGCAGTAGGCTTTAGGCCCAATACAGTAGGCTTTAGGCCCAATACAGTAGGCTTTAGGCCCAATACAGTAGGCTTTAGGCCCAATGCAGTAGGCTTTAGGCCCAATGCAGTAGGCTTTAGGCCCAATACAGTAGGCTTTAGGCCCAATGCAGTAGGCTTTAGGCCCAATACAGTAGGCTTTAGGCCCAATACAGTAGGCTTTAGGCCCAATACAGTAGGCTTTAGGCCCAATGCAGTAGGCTTTAGGCCCAATGCAGTAGGCTTTAGGCCCAATACATTATCACTGCATATTAGCTATGCTTGAATTGCCCTGTCAATGTTGCTCTTCTCAGACCATTTTGAAATGACATTTCAACATTTTAAGTATATGATCACACTGGTAATACATTGTTTGTTGTATTGTGAGGCACAGCTGAATGAGCATAATCATGTGTTTTATTTTAATTTACTGGACTGATGGCCTGCATCTGATTGTCAGTCTGAGGGGACGGAGGGAGCAGCAGTGAGGCTGCCTGTCACCAGACTAACCAACCCTCCCCTACTGTCTGAATACCCATAACAGTCTACTAATGCCACTTTCAAGACAACTGGGAACTCGGAAATGTCCGACTCCAGTGCCTTCAAGACAACTGGGAACTCGGAAATGTCCGACTTCAGTGCCTTCAAGACAACTGGGAACTCGGAAATGTCCGACTCCAGTGCCTTCAAGACAACTGGGAACTCGGAAATGTCCGACTTCAGTGCCTTCAAGACAACTGGGAACTCGGAAATGTCCGACTTCAGTGCCTTCAAGACAACTGGGAACTCGGAAATGTCCGACTTCAGTGCCTTCAAGACAACTGGGAACTCGGAAATGTCCGACTTCAGTGCCTTCAAGACAACTGGGAACTCGGAAATGTCTGTCTTCTGACTTCAGTGTGTTCAAGACAACAACAAAAAAAAACGAGCTCCGACTGTGAAAATCGTTTTGAACAGTCATCCAACTCAGACTTCCGTGTCGGATACTCTGGCACCTTTCTAGAACTCCGATGTTACTACCTGAAGATCAATGATGTCATCATTTGACCCATTTGTAATTTTTTTATAGAGTTCCCAGTTGTCTTGAAAGCACCATAAATAGTATGCGATCTGTCAATGATTTTCGAGGCCAGTATTACGAAGATTTAAATTACCATCCAGATGTGTTTACACTTGATTAATATCAAGACATAAAGCGTGCCTGGCTACCTACATGTGGTCACGCAGATCAGATCACAATGTGTTTTTTTTAATCGTCTACACCTGTCTAAACATGTGGGCACAATCAGAACGTGGACACGATCAGGACAAAGGGAGCATGTTAGCATGCGTCAGAAGGCACAGCACAGTAGCTCTCTCCAGGACCAGTTTCAGAGAACACCTATGACTCGCTGTTAATGGTGTAACACCTGGAAGGACAAGGGATTCACTAGAATCATATTTAGTGGGTTTTATTGCAGGGTTTTATTGACACTAGTGTGCATCATGTTGTGTGCAGAAGAGGCCTTGGCCTTCTGGGATGGTTCGATGACAAGACCATCATGGAAAGAGTTGTTCAGCTGTAGAGACACAACACAGTAATTCAGTATGTCTGGTCCTCCATCATGTTGTTCAGCTGTAGAGACACAACACAGTAATTCAGTATGTCTGGTCCTCCATCATGTTGTTCAGCTGTAGAGACACATTACAGTAATTCAGTATGTCTGGTCCTCCATCATGTTGTTCAGCTGTAGAGACAACAACACAGTAATTCATTATGTCTGGTCCTCCATCATGTTGTTCAGCTGTAGAGACAACAACACAGTAATTCAGTATGTCTGGTCCTCCATCATGTTGTTCAACTGTAGAGACACAACAACACAGTAATTCAGTATGTCTGGTCCTCCATCATGTTGTTCAGCTGTAGAGACACAACACAGTAATTCAGTATGTCTGGTCCTCCATCATGTTGTTCAGCTGTAGAGACACAACAACACAGTAATTCAGTATGTCTGGTCCTCCATCATGTTGTTCAGCTGTAGAGACACAACACAGTAATTCAGTATGTCTGGTCCTCCATCATGTTGTTCAGCTGTAGAGACACAACAACACAGTAATTCAGTATGTCTGGTCCTCCATCATGTTGTTCAGCTGTAGAGACACAACAACACAGTAATTCAGTATGCCTGGTCCTCCATCATGTTGTTCAGCTGTAGAGAAACAACAACACAGTAATTCAGTATGCCTGGTCCTAGTTGCCATAGTTACAGTAGGGATTTAAATTTTTTATACAAAAGGGGAAAAACACAATGCCCATTTCAATGAGGATAAAAGTATCTTGTTTCAGGTTAGCTCTACCTTTCTCTGTGAAAACCAAATGGAATGTTCTGAGGGCCCTGAAATCATAGCCTCATACTAGACTTGGGTAAAGGTCACATCATTGTAAGTATTTGAGGTGAACTTGATTTCCACTGATCATTAAACCTTTGGGACTATTCCATTCCATTTCAACAACAACTTGAAGTTTTGGTAATAAATCATGGAGTGACAGTGACACTCTGCCTCCACCTAGTGGTATCCACACAGTTCTATAGGGGTCCACCTAGTGGTATCCACACAGAGTTCTATAGGGGTCCACCTAGTGGTATCCCCACAGAGTTCTACAGGGGTCCACCTAGTGGTATCCACACATAGTTCTACAGGGGGAACCCTGCACACCTGCCATGTCATATCAACACATATGATTTAGGGTTCAGATCTGTCATCATTGGTTTCACTCAGGTGCCGTAGTACAGGAAGTGTCCTGGATCTCTTTCTACTCTGAGGACAGTCATAGTCTCCTGAAGGAGCAGGTTTCTCCCAGTATCTGGTGATGCACTGAGGACAGTCATAGTCTCCTGAAGGAACAGGTTTCTCCCAGTATCTGGTGATGCACTGAGGACAGTCATAGTCTCCTGAAGGAGCAGGTTTCTCCCAGTATCTGGTGATGCACAGTCTACAGAACCTGTGTCCACAGGTGATAGAGACTGGATCCCTCAGCACCTGGTATAAAGAGTCACACACACCATGAGAGACACACACTTCCTTGATCGAACATATACTTACTAGTGTGTAACAGGCTCGTAAAGACATGCAGTACTACACAGATTGACACATCATACCTCCATCAAACACCCATCTAATAATAACACAAGTTGTCCCTTACTTCTGGTATTCACTCTCTCTGCTCTCTCTGTTACATTACTGTTCTGAAATACAATACTGTACTGCCCTCTCCAGTTTAGTTTATAGAATATCCTGCTCTGTACTCTCTCCAGTTTAGTTTATAGAATATCCTGCTCTGTCCTCTCCAGTTTAGTTTATAGAATATCCTGCTCTGTCCTCTGTCCAGTTTAGTTTATAGAATATCCTGCTCTGTCCTCTCCAGTTTAGTTTATAGAATATCCTGCTCTGTCCTCTGTCCAGTTTAGTTTATAGAATAGCCTGCTCTGTCCTCTCTCCAGTTTAGTTTATAGAATAGCCTGCTCTGTCCTCTCTCCAGTTTAGTTTATAGAATATCCTGCTCTGTCCTCTCCAGTTTAGTTTATAGAATATCCTGCTCTGTCCTCTCTCCAGTTTAGTTTATAGAATAGCCTGCTCTGTCCTCTGTCCAGTTTAGTTTATAGAATAGCCTGCTCTGTCCTCTCTCCAGTTTAGTTTATAGAATAGCCTGCTCTGTCCTCTCCAGTTTAGAGTTGATAGTATATTTTGCTCTGACCTGAAAATAGCTGTACAGCGACACTCCCCATCCAACCTGACAGAGCTTGAGAGGATCTGTAGAGAAGAATGGGAGAAACTCCCCAAATACAGGTGTGCCAACTTTGTAGCTTCATACCCAAGAAGACTCGAGGCTGTAATCGCTGCCAAAGATGCTTCAACAAAGTACTAAGTAAAGGGTCTGAATACTTATGTAAATGTGATCAACTGAAAATGCTTATTATTGTACAGGAATTCATGTAAAGTGTTAATTATGTTAAATATGTAAATTCAAAAACTGTCAGGGATGCTATTTTGTCCCCTGGTGGACTCCTATGGTTCACCTGTAAGTCTAGAGAATGGAGGGTTATGGGTAAAGATGGCGTCGGTAACTCATTAGGACAGGTGATTGACCTGATGAAAGACTCCTATGGTTCATCTGTAAGTCTAGAGAATGGAGGGTTATGGGTAAAGATGGCATCAGTAACTCATTAGGACAGGTGATTGACCTGATGGAAGACACCTAGTAGAGATACAGGTTGCTACCGTTTCTTTTGGGGTTTAATTATCCTGTTGCTACTTATCATTTTGTACACTGGGATTTGACCTTTTTGCCATTCATGTCACATGGAACCTGTTTAACCTCATCTGGATCACAATGCTTTCTTTCACCAACCTGGAATCTGTGTGACAAACTATGGACCATTAACTTGTGAGTAATAAATACATTTGAACTGCAACAGAAATTCTCCTTTCATCTTTGGAAACATGTAAGGAACCATATCCAGGCTGCTTGACATCCGACCGTGATTTGGAGTCCCATAGGGCGGATTGGGAGTCCCATAGGACGGATTGGGAGTCCCATAGGGCGGATTGGGAGTCCCATAGGACGGATTGGGAGTCCCATAGGGCGGATTGGGAGTCCCATAGGACGGATTGGGAGTCCAATAGGGCGGATTGGGAGTCCCATAGGGCGGATTGGGAGTCCCATAGGGCGGATTGGGAGTCCCATAGGGCGGATTGGGAGTCCCATAGGACGGATTGGGAGTCCCATAGGACGGATTGGGAGTCCAATAGGGCGGATTGGGAGTCCCATAGGGCGGATTGGGAGTCCCATAGGGCGGATTGGGAGTCCCATAGGGTGGATTGGGAGTCCCATAGGGCGGATTGGGAGTCCCATAGGGCGGATTGGGAGTCCCATAGGACGGATTGGGAGTCCAATAGGGCGGATTGGGAGTCCCATAGGGCGGATTGGGAGTCCCATAGGGCGGGATTGGGAGTCCAATAGGGCGGATTGGGAGTCCCATAGGGCGGATTGGGAGTCCCATAGGGCGGATTGGGAGTCCCATAGGGCGGATTGGGAGTCCCATAGGACGGATTGGGAGTCCCATAGGACGGATTGGGAGTCCAATAGGGCGGATTGGGAGTCCCATAGGGCGGATTGGGAGTCCCATAGGGCGGATTGGGAGTCCCATAGGGTGGATTGGGAGTCCCATAGGGCGGATTGGGAGTCCCATAGGGCGGATTGGGAGTCCCATAGGACGGATTGGGAGTCCAATAGGGCGGATTGGGAGTCCCATAGGGCGGATTGGGAGTCCCATAGGGCGGGATTGGGAGTCCAATAGGGCGGATTGGGAGTCCCATAGGGCGGATTGGGAGTCCCATAGGGCGGATTGGGAGTCCAATAGGGCGGATTGGGAGTCCCATAGGGCGGATTGGGAGTCCAATAGGGCGGATTGGGAGTCCCATAGGGCGGATTGGGAGTCCCATAGGGCGGATTGGGAGTCCCATAGGGCGGATTGGGAGTCCAATAGGGCGGATTGGGAGTCCCATAGGGCGGATTGGGAGTCCAATAGGGCGGATTGGGAGTCCCATAGGGCGGATTGGGAGTCCAATAGGGCGGATTGGGAGTCCCATAGGGCGGATTGGGAGTCCCATAGGGCGGATTGGGAGTCCAATAGGGCGGATTGGGAGTCCAATAGGGCGGATTGGGAGTCCCATAGGGCGGATTGGGAGTCCAATAGGGCGGAATTGGAGTCCCATAGGGCGGGATTGGGAGTCCCATAGGGCGGATTGGGAGTCCCATAGGGCGGATTGGGAGTCCAATAGGGCGGATTGGGAGTCCCATAGGGCGGATTGGGAGTCCAATAGGGCGGATTGGGAGTCCCATAGGGCGGATTGGGAGTCCCATAGGGCGGGATTGGGAGTCCCATAGGGCGGAATTGGAGTCCCATAGGGCGGATTGGGAGTCCAATAGGGCGGATTGGGAGTCCCATAGGGCGGATTGGGAGTCCAATAGGGCGGATTGGGAGTCCCATAGGGCGGATTGGGAGTCCCATAGGGCGGATTGGGAGTCCCATAGGGCGGGATTGGGAGTCCCATGGGGCGGAATTGGAGTCCCATAGGGCGGGATTGGGAGTCCCATAGGGCGGATTGGGAGTCCAATAGGGCGGATTGGGAGTCCCATAGGGCGGATTGGGAGTCCCATAGGGCGGATTGGGAGTCCCATAGGGCGGATTGGGAGTCCCATAGGGCGGATTGGGAGTCCCATAGGGCGGAATTGGAGTCCCATAGGGCGGGATTGGGAGTCCCATAGGGCGGATTTGGAGTCCCATAGGGCGGATTGGGAGTCCCATAGGACGGATTGGGAGTCCCATAGGGCGGATTTGGAGTCCCATAGGGCAGATTGGGAGTCCCATAGGGCGGATTGGGAGTCCAATAGGGCGGATTGGGAGTCCCATAGGGCGGATTGGGAGTCCCATAGGGCGGGATTGGGAGTCCCATAGGGCGGAATTGGAGTCCCATAGGGCGGGATTGGGAGTCCCATAGGGCGGATTTGGAGTCCCATAGGGCGGATTGGGAGTCCCATAGGGCGGATTGGGAGTCCCATAGGGCGGATTGGGAGTCCCATAGGGCGGATTGGGAGTCCCATAGGGCGGATTGGGAGTCCAATAGGGCGGATTGGGAGTCCCATAGGGCGGATTGGGAGTCCCATAGGGCGGATTGGGAGTCCAATAGGGCGGGATTGGGAGTCCCATAGGGCGGATTGGGAGTCCAATAGGGCGGATTGGGAGTCCCATAGGGCGGATTGGGAGTCCCATAGGGCGGGATTGGGAGTCCCATAGGGCGGAATTGGAGTCCCATAGGGCGGGATTGGGAGTCCCATAGGGCGGATTTGGAGTCCCATAGGGCGGATTGGGAGTCCCATAGGGCGGATTGGGAGTCCCATAGGGCGGATTGGGAGTCCAATAGGGCGGATTGGGAGTCCCATAGGGCGGATTGGGAGTCCCATAGGGCGGATTGGGAGTCCAATAGGGCGGATTGGGAGTCCCATAGGGCGGATTGGGAGTCCCATAGGACGGATTGGGAGTCCCATAGGGCGGATTGGGAGTCCCATAGGGTGGATTGGGAGTCCCATAGGGCGGTGCGCAATTGGCCCAGCGTCGTCCGGGTTTGGCCCGGGGGACGCTGACATTGTAAATAAGAATTTGTTCTTTATCTGACATGCCTAGTTAAATAAAGGTTACATAAACATTTAAACAATAGATATATACACCTGTATTTATCTGTTTATTGAAGTAGCCTTTAGTATCTGTGAGTTTAGACACTTGTTTACCTCAAGTAAAGTTGATATGTCAATCATTCATACACTTATTGACATTATTTCAGTTGCTTGAAGAGAATATTATGAAATGAACAACGAGCTGAAGATGTTCAAGATGATTCTGAGATCAGAATTCCCACAAGGCTTTGAGAGTCAGAAGCAGGAAGTGGTGGATGCTGAAGATGAGAAGCAGGAGAGCAGTGCCAGAGAGGGGGCTCTGAAGATCACACTGCACGTCCTGAGGAAAATGAACCAGAAGGAGCTTGCTGACACACTGGAGAAAAGTAAGAGCTGTCTACCTCATGTTGAATGCTGTTTTATAACGTTTAAAAGCTGTAGCTAAAGTACAGCTAAAGTATTGCACTTGTGCAAGTTCTCCCACTTAAAAAGATGGGAGAGGCCTGTAATTTTCATCATAGGTACACTTCAACTATGACAGACAAAATGAGAAAAAAAAATCCAGACAATCACATTGTAGGATTTTTAATGAATTTATTTGCAAATTATGGTGGAAAATAAGTATTTGGTCACCCACAAACAAGCAAGATTTCTGGCTCTCACAGACCTGTAACTTCTTCTTTAAGAGGCTCCTCTGTCCTCCACTCGTTACCTGTATTAATGGCACCAGTTTGAACTTGTTATCAGTTTAAAATCTGTAGCTAAAGTAGCCGTGTAACTCAATGATATTGTAGCAGCCTTAACACATTTAATCCTACCAGTCACATCCCACCACTCAGTGAGAGAAAAAAGTTTATACTTTACAGGCTCTAGAGAAGTTAAAGTTGTACTTATCAGCAAACAAGTAATATATTCTGCATAATGAAGGTGTGATTCAAATAAGTTTCATATGATTTCTCAGAATGGTCACAACAGGGCGATTGGTTTACTGCCTCAATGTTAGGTCCCTTAAAATTTGTTGGGGATAGGGGGCAGTATTTTCACTTTGGATGAATTGCGTGCCCATAGTGAACTGCATCCTACTCTGTCCTAGATTGCTAATATATGCATATTGTTATTACTATTGGATAGAAAACACTCTGAAGTTTCTAAAACTGTTTTAATAGTGTCTGTGAGTGTAACAGCACTCATAGGACAGGCAAACCCGACTAGCATCACCACCCTGGATGGTTCCGACCTAGAATATGTGGACATCTATAAGTACCTAGGTGTCTGGCTAGACTGCAAACTCTCCTTCCAGACTCATATCAAACATCTCCAATCGAAAATCAAATCAAGAGTCGGCTTTCTATTCCGCAACAAAGCCTCCTTCACTCACGCCGCCAAGCTTACTCTAGTAAAACTGACTATCCTACCGATCCTCGACTTCGGCGATGTCATCTACAAAATGGCTTCCAACACTCTACTCAGCAAACTGGATGCAGTCTATCACAGTGCCATCCGTTTTGTCACTAAAGCACCTTATACCACCCACCACTGCGACTTGTATGCTCTAGTCGGCTGGCCCTCGCTACATATTCGTCGCCAGACCCACTGGCTCCAGGTCATCTACAAGTCCATGCTAGGTAAAGCTCCGCCTTATCTCAGCTCACTGGTCACGATGGCAACACCCATCCGTAGCACGCGCTCCAGCAGGTGTATCTCACTGATCATCCCTAAAGCCAACACCTCATTTGGCCGCCTTTCGTTCCAGTACTCTGCTGCCTGTGACTGGAACGAATTGCAAAAATCGCTGAAGTTGGAGACTTTTATCTCCCTCACCAACTTCAAACATCAGCTATCTGAGCAGCTAACCGATCGCTGCAGCTGTACATAGTCTATTGGTAAATAGCCCACCCATTTTCACCTACCTCATCCCCATACTGTTTTTATTTATTTACTTTTCTGCTCTTTTGCACACCAATATCTCTACCTGTACATGACCATCTGATCATTTATCACTCCAGTGTTAATCTGCAAAATTGTAATTATTCGCCTACCTCCTCATGCCTTTTGCACACATTGTATATAGACTCCCCCTTTGTTTTCTACTGTGTTATTGACTTGTTAATTGTTTACTCCATGTGTAACTCTGTGTTGTCTGCTCACACTGCTATGCTTTATCTTGGCCAGGTCGCAGTTGTAAATGAGAACTTGTTCTCAACTAGCCTCCCTGGTTAAATAAAGGTGAAATAAAAAATAAAAAAATCTTCCAAACAGGAAGTGAAAATCTGTATGCGGGTCTAATTTTAAGTCATCGCCTCTCCACTTCCAAATAAGATATGGATCTGTTAGCACTTCCTACGCCTTCCACTACTAGATGTCATCATTCAGTAGAACGTGGATTGGAGCCTCTGGTATGAACTTTGACCGAATGGGAGGGGAAATAGTCACTGTCTTGGCAGAATGCCATTTCCCTGTGGCGCATTTGTCTGTGGGTGTCACCATCTTTCCATTTGGCTGCAGATGAAAAGGTATGCTCCGGTTGGAACGTTATAGGATATATGAAAATAACATCCTGAAGATTGATTCTCTAATTAGTTTGACCAGTTTATTCGACCTGGAATATATATTTTTAAGTTTTCGTCCAAGTACGCCTGGACCAGCGCCAGCTTTTGGACATGTGAGCTAAACCTGCAAGCAAAAGTAGCTAATTGGACACTAGTAGTGGACATTATGGAACAAAACAACAATTTATTGCGGAACTAGGACTCCTTGCACTGCATTCTGATGAAAGATCATCAAAGGTAAGGGAATATTTATGATGTAATTTCGTATTTCTGTTGACTCCAACATGGCGGAGAAATATATTTATGTCTGGGCACTGTCAGTTTATTGCACGATAGGCTTTTTTCGTAACGTTTAAAAAAAATCTGACACAGCGGTTGCATTAAGAACCAGTGTATCTTTAATTATATGTAGAACATGTATCTTTAGTCAAAGTTTGTGATGAGTATTTCTGTTATCTGGCGTAGCGCTCTGTAATTACTCCGGGTATTTGAGGCATTTCTGAATATGGCGTCAATGTAAACCGAGATTTGTGGATATAAATATGCATATTATCGAAATATTAGGTGTGTCAACTTGGAAAAAATGAATGATCCTCAACAGCTCTCTCTCTCTCTGTCTGTGGTTGATGCTTATTTATAAAACCCTATTAGGCCTCACTCCCCCCTATCTGAGATATCTAATACAACACCTGTTCTGCCAGTCACATTCTGTTAAAGGTCCCCAAAGCACACACGTCCCTGGGTCGCTCGTCTTTTCAGTTCGCTCCAGCTAACGAGTGGAACGAGCTGCAACAAACACTCAAACTGGACAGTTGTATCTCCATCTCTTCATTCAAAGACTCAATCATGGACACTCTTACTGACAGTTGTGGCTGCTTTGCGTGATGTATTGTTGTATCTACCTTCTTGCCCTTTGTGCTGTTGTCTGTGCCCAATAATGTTTGTACCATGTTTTGTTGCTACCATGTTGTTGTCATGTTGTGTTGCTACCATGCTGTGTTGTCATGTGGTGCTGCCATGCTGTGTTGTTGTCTTAGTTCTCTCTTCATGTAGTGTTGTGTTTTGTCTCTTGTCGTGATGTGTGTTTTGTCCTACATATTTTTTATTTATTTATATTTTTAATCCCAGACACTGTCCCCACGAGGCCTTTTGCCTTTTGGTAGACCGTCATTGTAAATAATAATGTGTTCTTAACTGACTTGCCTAGTTAAATAAAGGTTAAATACAATTAAAATAAAAATGTCAGGAAGTACACTGACATTCCAATTTTCTTCAATGCTTCTTAATGAGGTTTACCTTCTGAATTGATTGAAATTTAAATGGAATTGACCACAACCACGCTGTGCCCACTGACCACCAGAGGAGCCTGCTAAGGGGAGGATGAACGGCTCACAATCAGGGCTGGAATGAAGTGAATGGAATTGTATGTGTTTGATGCATTTGATACCATTCTATTATTTTTTATTCCAGCCATTATTATGAGCCTGTCCTCCATGCCACCAGCCACCACTGCTGACCACAGACCAGAAACCAGACAAACAGTAACTGGCAACCCACGGAAACATTAGTCTGGTCCCAGATCTGTGTGTGCTTTAGACAACTCCTTTAGATATACAGTGGGGCAAAAAAGTATTTAGTCAGCCACCAATTGTGCAAGTTCTCCCACTTAAAAAGATGAGAGGCCTGTAATTTTCATCATAGGTACACTTCAACTATGACAGAAAAATGAGGGGAAAAAATCCAGAAAATCACATTGTAGGATTTTTAATGAATTTATTTGCAAATTATGGTGGAAAATAAGTATTTGGTCACCTACAAACAAGCAGGATTTCTGGCTCTCACAGACCTTCTTTAAGAGGCTCCTCTGTCCTCCACTCGTTACCTGTATTAATGGCACCTGTTTGAACTTGTTATCAGTATAAAATACACTTGTCCACAACCTGTCACACTCCAAACTCCACTATGGCCAAGACCAAAGAGCTGTCAAAGGACACCAGAAACAAAATTGTAGACCTGCACCAGACTGGGAAGACTGAATCTGCAATAGGTAAGCAGCTTGGTTTGAAGAAATAAACTGTGGGAGCAATTATTAGGAAATGGAAGACATACAAGACCACTGACAATCTCCCCCGATCTGGGGCTCCACTCAAGATCTCACTCCGTGGGGTCAAAATGATCACAAGAACGGTGAGCAAAAATCCCATAACCACACGGGGGGACCTAGTGAATGACCTGCAGAGAGCTGGGACCAAAGTAACAACGCCTACCATCAGTAACACACTACGCCGCCAGGGACTCAAATCCTGCAGTGCCAGATGTGTTCCCTTGCTTAAGCCAGTACATGTCCAGGCCCGTCTGAAGTTTGCTAGAGAGCATTTGGATGATCCAGAATAAGATTGGGAGAATGTCATATGGTCAGATGAAACCAAAATATAACTTTTTGGTAAAAACTCAACTCGTTGTGTTTGGAGGACAAAGAATGCTGAGTTGCATCCAAAGAACACCATACCTACTGTGAAGCATGGGGGTGGAAATATCATGGGGCTGTTTTTCTGCAAAGGGACCAGGACGACTGATCCGTGTAAATGAAAGAATGAATGTCTCAAGGAGACGACACCTGCGAGGGTAAAAAAAAAAAAAACGCCCTGTTAAGAACTCTTTTTATTTATTTTTTATACTTTTTATATCTTGATTTTTAAAAAAATATATATTGACTTTCAATGTATCGTGAGATTTTGAGTGAAAACCTCCATCAGCAAGGGCATTGAAGATGAAACGTGGCTGGGTCTTTCAGCATGACAATGATCCCAAACACACTGCCCGGGCAACGAAGGAGTGGCTTCGTAAGAAGCATTTCAAGGTCCTGGAGTGGCCTAGCCAGTCTCCAGATCACAACCCCATAGACAATCCTTTGGAGGGAGTTGAAAGTCCGTGTTGCCCAGCAACAGCCCCAAAACATCACTGCTCTAGAGGAGATCTGCATGGAGGAATGGGCCAAAATGCCAGCAACAGTGTGTGAAAACCTTGTGAAGACTTACAGAAAACGTTTGACCTCTGTCATTGCCAACAAGGGGTATATAACAAAGTATTGAGATTAACTTTTGTTATTGACCAAATACTTATTTTCCACCATAATTTGCAAATAAATTCATTAAAATCCTACAATGTGATTTTCTGTATTTTTTTTCTCTCTCATTTTATCTGTCATAGTTGAAGTGTACCTATGCTAAATTACAGGCCTCATCTTTTTAAGTGGGAGAACTTGCACAATTGGTGGCTGACTAAATACTTTTTTGCCCCACTGTATGTATGATATGATGTTGGTAGAATGTTGAAGTTGGGATAGTAGTAAGGATCCTACCAGGGATTATTTATGTATGCTGTTGATAGTTGATAGTCGGGATAGTAGTAAGGATCCTACCAGGGATTATTTATGTATGATGTTGGTAGAATGTTGAAGTTGGGATAGTAGTAAGGATCCTACCAGGGATTATTTATGTATGCTGTTGATAGTTGATAGTCGGGATAGTAGTAAGGATCCTACCAGGGATTATTTATGTATGCTGTTGATAGTTGATAGTCGGGATAGTAGTAAGGATCCTACCAGGGATTATTTATGTATGATGTTGGTAGAATGTTGAAGTTGGGATAGTAGTAAGGATCCTACCAGGGATTATTTATGTATGCTGTTGATAGTTGATAGTCGGGATAGTAGTAAGGATCCTACCAGTGATTATTTATGTATGATGTTGGTAGAATGTTGAAGTTGGGATAGTAGTAAGGATCCTACCAGGGATTATTTATGTATGCTGTTGATAGTTGATAGTCGGGATAGTAGTAAGGATCCTACCAGTGATTATTTATGTATGATGTTGGTAGAATGTTGAAGTTGGGATAGTAGTAAGGATCCTACCAGGGATTATTTATGTATGCTGTTGATAGTTGATAGTCGGGATAGTAGTAAGGATCCTACCAGTGATTATTTATGTATGATGTTGGTAGAATGTTGAAGTTGGGATAGTAGTAAGGATCCTACCAGTGATTATTTATGTATGATGTTGGTAGAATGTTGAAGTTGGGATAGTAGTAAGGATCCTACCAGGGATTATTTATGTATGATGTTGGTAGAATGTTGAAGTTGGGATAGTAGTAAGGATCCTACCAGTGATTATTTATGTATGATGTTGGTAGAATGTTGAAGTTGGGATAGTAGTAAGGATCCTACCAGTGATTATTTATGTATGATGTTGGTAGAATGTTGAAGTTGGGATAGTAGTAAGGATCCTACCAGGGATTATTTATGTATGATGTTGGTAGAATGTTGAAGTTGGGATAGTAGTAAGGATCCTACCAGGGATTATTTATGTATGATGTTGGTAGAATGTTGAAGTTGGGATAGTAGTAAGGATCCTACCAGGGATTATTTATGTATGATGTTGGTAGAATGTTGAAGTTGGGATAGTAGTTAGGATCCTACCAGGGATTATTTATGTATGATGTTAGTAGAATGTTGAAGTTGGGATAGTAGTAAGGATCCTACCAGGGGTTATTCATGTATGATGTTGGTAGAATGTTGAAGTTGGGATAGTAGTAAGGATCCTACCAGGGATTATTAATGTATGATGTTGGTAGTTGATAGTTGGGATAGTAGTAAGGATCCTACCAGTGATTATTTATGTATGATGTTGGTAGAATGTTGAAGTTGGGATAGTAGTAAGGATCCTACCAGGGATTATTTATGTATGATGTTGGTAGAATGTTGAAGTTGGGATAGTAGTAAACGGCTGGTGTGTAAATGACTAAGATTAAAACCTCCCGTCAATTAGGGAGCTTTGTTTCATTATTGTGTGTTTATTTCTTCCTGCAGTTTTTAAGGATTCTGTATGGAGGAATGGTCTAAAATCACTCCCAAAGTATTCTACAAAAAGGCTCAGTGCCGTCATGACTACATGTTCATGTGATTGCCTAAAATAACCTGAATGTTTTTGTCTGTTAGTAATGTTTTATTTCTAAGAGATAATGAATAAAATGGAACAAAAGACATTCAATAATGAATTGTCACTGTGTTAATAACCACAACCAACATGTTGGATCTCTGTTTAGTTGTCACTGTGTTAATAACCACAACCAACATGTTGGATCTCTGTTTAGTTGTCACTGTGTTAACCACAACCAACATGTTGGATCTCTGTTTAGTTGTCACTGTGTTAATAACCACAACCAACATGTTGGATCTCTGTTTAGTTGTCACTGTGTTAATAACCACAACCAACATGTTGGATCTCTGTTTAGTTGTCACTGTGTTAACCACAACCAACATGTTGGATCTCTGTTTAGTTATCACTGTGTTAATAACCACAACCAACATGTTGGATCTCTGTTTAGTTGTCACTGTGTTAACCACAACCAACATGTTGGATCTCTGTTTAGTTGTCACTGTGTTAATAACCACAACCAACATGTTGGATCTCTGTTTAGTCACTGTGTTAATAACCACAACCAACATGTTGGATCTCTGTTTAGTTGTCACTGTGTTAATAACCACAACCAACATGTTGGATCTCTGTTTAGTTGTCACTGTGTTAATAACCACAACCAACATGTTGGATCTCTGTTTAGTTGTCACTGTGTTAATAACCACAACCAACATGTTGGATCTCTGTTTAGTTGTCACTGTGTTAATAACCACAACCAACATGTTGGATCTCTGTTTAGTTGTCACTGTGTTAATAACCACAACCAACATGTTGGATCTCTGTTTAGTTGTCACTGTGTTAATAACCACAACCAACATGTTGGATCTCTGTTTAGTTGTCACTGTGTTAATAACCACAACCAACATGTTGGATCTCTGTTTAGTTGTCACTGTGTTAACCACAACCAACACGTTGGATCTCTGTTTAGTTATCACTGTGTTAACCACAACCAACATGTTGGATCTCTGTTTAGTTGTCACTGTGTTAACCACAACCAACACGTTGGATCTCTGTTTAGTTGTCTGTGTTAATAACCACAACCAACATGTTGGATCTCTGTTTAGTTGTCACTGTGTTAACCACAACCAACATGTTGGATCTCTGTTTAGTTGTCTGTGTTAATAACCACAACCAACATGTTGGATCTCTGTTTAGTTGTCACTGTGTTAACCACAACCAACATGTTGGATCTCTGTTTAGTTATCACTGTGTTAATAACCACAACCAACATGTTGGATCTCTGTTTAGTTATCACTGTGTTAACCACAACCAACATGTTGGATCTCTGTTTAGTTGTCACTGTGTTAATAACCACAACCAACATGTTGGATCTCTGTTTAGTTGTCACTGTGTTAATAACCACAACCAACATGTTGGATCTCTGTTTAGTTGTCACTGTGTTAACCACAACCAACATGTTGGATCTCTGTTTAGTTGTCACTGTGTTAACCACAACCAACATGTTGGATCTCTGTTTAGTCACTGTGTTAATAACCACAACCAACATGTTGGATCTCTGTTTAGTTGTCACTGTGTTAATAACCACAACCAACATGTTGGATCTCTGTTTAGTTGTCACTGTGTTAACCACAACCAACATGTTGGATCTCTGTTTAGTTGTCACTGTGTTAATAACCACAACCAACATGTTGGATCTCTGTTTTTTTGTCACTGTGTTAACCACAACCAACATGTTGGATCTCTGTTTAGTTGTCACTGTGTTAACCACAACCAACATGTTGGATCTCTGTTTAGTTGTCACTGTGTTAACCACAACCAACATGTTGGATCTCTGTTTAGTTGTCACTGTGTTAACCACAACCAACATGTTGGATCTCTGTTTAAGGGTCAGTGTTCGATAATGAGTCTCTCTGGGGAGAGAGAGGAGGGGCGCCCTGCCTCTAAAATGAGTCTCTCTGGGAAACATGGCACCAAATCTAAGAGGTGAGATGACAATTTTGTTTAAGAACTTATGAAAAGTTTATATCCAAAATGCTGTATCCACCATTTCTTCACATTTGTGTTTTTTACATCAGAAATTAAGGCTTATAAGTACCTTCAATGTATGTGTAGAATATTACTGTTCTAAGATTTTTTTATTCATAGATTTTAGTGTATGACCTTTTCTCCTAAACGTCCACTGAGCGGTGCAGAGAGACCATTCAAATGTGTGCAGACTTGTTACAACTTCAGCTGTAAACACAACGTGATTTTGTCCGTCTGTGACCAAGAGAAAGTGGTCAGTTAAATTATATGAAATTATTTAGTATTTTATTTTATTTTTTCATTTTGAGGGCAGAAAATTTGGCTGAGAACACCACAGCAAGATGAAACAAAAAATGGCTGCATTCTCTAGATCCATTTCATTTGAGCCATAGAGCCCCACAGTGGAGGTGTTATGGGTATTATAACACCTAGCGATCAAACAGGGAAATTGTTCCAATAGTTTTTCCACCATTACATTTTCCCATACGGATCTGTGGAAACACTTAAAATCAGTCACATGCACCGAATACAACAGGTGTAGTAGACCTTACAGTGAAATGCTGAATACAACAGGTGTAGTAGACCTTACAGTGAAATGCTGAATACAACAGGTGTAGTAGACCTTACAGTGAAATGCTGAATACAACAGGTGTAGTAGACCTTACAGTGAAATGCTGAATACAACAGGTGTAGTAGACCTTACAGTGAAATGCTGAATACAACAGGTGTAGTAGACCTCACAGTGAAATGCTGAATACAACAGGTGTAGTAGACCTTACAGTGAAATGCTGAATACAACAGGTGTAGTAGACCTTACAGTGAAATGCTGAATACAACAGGTGTAGTAGACCTTACAGTGAAATGCTGAATACAACAGGTGTAGTAGACCTTACAGTGAAATGCTGAATACAACAGGTGTAGTAGACCTTACAGTGAAATGCTGAATACAACAGATGTAGTAGACCTTACAGTGAAATGCTGAATACAACAGATGTAGTAGACCTTACAGTGAAATGCTGAATACAACATGTGTAGTAGACCTTACAGTGAAATGCTGAATACAACAGGTGTAGGTAGACCTTACAGTGAAATGCTGAATACAACAGGTGTAGTAGACCTTACAGTGAAATGCTGAATACAACAGATGTAGTAGACCTTACAGTGAAATGCTGAATACAACAGATGTAGTAGACCTTACAGTGAAATGCTGAATACAACAGGTGTAGGTAGACCTTACAGTGAAATGCTGAATACAACAGGTGTAGTAGACCTTACAGTGAAATGCTGAATACAACAGATGTAGTAGACCTTACAGTGAAATGCTGAATACAACAGGTGTAGTAGACCTCACAGTGAAATGCTGAATACAACAGATGTAGTAGACCTTACAGTGAAATGCTGAATACAACAGGTGTAGGTAGACCTTACAGTGAAATGCTGAATACAACAGGTGTAGTAGACTTTAGAGTGAAATGCTGAATACAACAGGTGTAGTAGACTTTAGAGTGAAATGCTGAATACAACAGGTGTAGGTAGACCTTACAGTGAAATGCTGAATACAACAGGTGTAGTAGACCTTACAGTGAAATGCTGAATACAACAGGTGTAGTAGACCTTACAGTGAAATGCTGAATACAACAGGTGTAGTAGACCTTACAGTGAAATGCTGAATACAACAGGTGTAGTAGACCTTACAGTGAAATGCTGAATACAACAGGTGTAGGTAGACCTTACAGTGAAATGCTGAATACAACAGGTGTAGTAGACCTTACAGTGAAATGCTGAATACAACAGGTGTAGTAGACCTTACAGTGAAATGCTGAATACAACAGGTGTAGTAGACCTCACAGTGAAATGCTGAATACAACAGGTGTAGTAGACCTTACAGTGAAATGCTGAATACAACAGGTGTAGTAGACCTTACAGTGAAATGCTGAATACAACAGGTGTAGTAGACCTTACAGTGAAATGCTGAATACAACAGATGTAGTAGACCTTACAGTGAAATGCTGAATACAACAGGTGTAGTAGACCTTACAGTGAAATGCTGAATACAACAGGTGTAGTAGACCTTACAGTGAAATGCTGAATACAACAGGTGTAGTAGACCTTACAGTGAAATGCTGAATACAACAGGTGTAGTAGACCTCACAGTGAAATGCTGAATACAACAGGTGTAGTAGACCTTACAGTGAAATGCTGAATACAACAGGTGTAGTAGACCTTACAGTGAAATGCTGAATACAACAGGTGTAGTAGACCTTACAGTGAAATGCTGAATACAACAGGTGTAGTAGACCTTACAGTGAAATGCTGAATACAACAGGTGTAGTAGACCTTACAGTGAAATGCTGAATACAACAGATGTAGTAGACCTTACAGTGAAATGCTGAATACAACAGATGTAGTAGACCTTACAGTGAAATGCTGAATACAACATGTGTAGTAGACCTTACAGTGAAATGCTGAATACAACAGGTGTAGGTAGACCTTACAGTGAAATGCTGAATACAACAGGTGTAGTAGACCTTACAGTGAAATGCTGAATACAACAGATGTAGTAGACCTTACAGTGAAATGCTGAATACAACAGATGTAGTAGACCTTACAGTGAAATGCTGAATACAACAGGTGTAGGTAGACCTTACAGTGAAATGCTGAATACAACAGGTGTAGTAGACCTTACAGTGAAATGCTGAATACAACAGATGTAGTAGACCTTACAGTGAAATGCTGAATACAACAGGTGTAGTAGACCTCACAGTGAAATGCTGAATACAACAGATGTAGTAGACCTTACAGTGAAATGCTGAATACAACAGGTGTAGGTAGACCTTACAGTGAAATGCTGAATACAACAGGTGTAGTAGACTTTAGAGTGAAATGCTGAATACAACAGGTGTAGTAGACTTTAGAGTGAAATGCTGAATACAACAGGTGTAGGTAGACCTTACAGTGAAATGCTGAATACAACAGGTGTAGTAGACCTTACAGTGAAATGCTGAATACAACAGGTGTAGTAGACCTTACAGTGAAATGCTGAATACAACAGGTGTAGTAGACCTTACAGTGAAATGCTGAATACAACAGGTGTAGTAGACCTTACAGTGAAATGCTGAATACAACAGGTGTAGGTAGACCTTACAGTGAAATGCTGAATACAACAGGTGTAGTAGACCTTACAGTGAAATGCTGAATACAACAGGTGTAGTAGACCTTACAGTGAAATGCTGAATACAACAGGTGTAGTAGACCTTACAGTGAAATGCTGAATACAACAGGTGTAGTAGACCTTACAGTGAAATGCTGAATACAACAGGTGTAGTAGACCTTACAGTGAAATGCTGAATACAACAGGTGTAGTAGACCTTACAGTGAAATGCTGAATACAACAGGTGTAGTAGACCTCACAGTGAAATGCTGAATACAACAGGTGTAGTAGACCTTACAGTGAAATGCTGAATACAACAGGTGTAGTAGACCTTACAGTGAAATGCTGAATACAACAGGTGTAGTAGACCTTACAGTGAAATGCTGAATACAACAGGTGTAGTAGACCTTACAGTGAAATGCTGAATACAACAGGTGTAGTAGACCTTACAGTGAAATGCTGAATACAACAGATGTAGTAGACCTTACAGTGAAATGCTGAATACAACAGATGTAGTAGACCTTACAGTGAAATGCTGAATACAACATGTGTAGTAGACCTTACAGTGAAATGCTGAATACAACAGGTGTAGGTAGACCTTACAGTGAAATGCTGAATACAACAGGTGTAGTAGACCTTACAGTGAAATGCTGAATACAACAGATGTAGTAGACCTTACAGTGAAATGCTGAATACAACAGATGTAGTAGACCTTACAGTGAAATGCTGAATACAACAGGTGTAGGTAGACCTTACAGTGAAATGCTGAATACAACAGGTGTAGTAGACCTTACAGTGAAATGCTGAATACAACAGATGTAGTAGACCTTACAGTGAAATGCTGAATACAACAGGTGTAGTAGACCTCACAGTGAAATGCTGAATACAACAGATGTAGTAGACCTTACAGTGAAATGCTGAATACAACAGGTGTAGGTAGACCTTACAGTGAAATGCTGAATACAACAGGTGTAGTAGACTTTAGAGTGAAATGCTGAATACAACAGGTGTAGTAGACTTTAGAGTGAAATGCTGAATACAACAGGTGTAGGTAGACCTTACAGTGAAATGCTGAATACAACAGGTGTAGTAGACCTTACAGTGAAATGCTGAATACAACAGGTGTAGTAGACCTTACAGTGAAATGCTGAATACAACAGGTGTAGTAGACCTTACAGTGAAATGCTGAATACAACAGGTGTAGTAGACCTTACAGTGAAATGCTGAATACAACAGGTGTAGGTAGACCTTACAGTGAAATGCTGAATACAACAGGTGTAGTAGACCTTACAGTGAAATGCTGAATACAACAGGTGTAGTAGACCTTACAGTGAAATGCTGAATACAACAGATGTAGTACACCTTACAGTGAAATGCTGAATACAACAGGTGTAGTAGACCTTACAGTGAAATGCTGAATACAACAGGTGTAGTAGACCTTACAGTGAAATGCTGAATACAACAGGTGTAGTAGACCTTACAGTGAAATGCTGAATACAACAGGTGTAGTAGACCTTACAGTGAAATGCTGAATACAACAGGTGTAGTAGACCTTACAGTGAAATGATGAATACAACAGATGTAGTAGACCTTACAGTGAAATGCTGAATACAACAGGTGTAGGTAGACCTTACAGTGAAATGCTGAATACAACATGTGTAGTATACCTTACAGTGAAATGCTGAATACAACAGATGTAGTAGACCTTACAGTGAAATGCTGAATACAACAGGTGTAGTAGACCTTACAGTGAAATGCTGAATACAACAGGTGTAGTAGACCTTACAGTGAAATGCTGAATACAACAGGTGTAGTAGACCTTACAGTGAAATGCTGAATACAACAGGTGTAGTATACCTTACAGTGAAATGCTGAATACAACAGATGTAGTAGACCTTACAGTGAAATGCTGAATACAACAGGTGTAGTAGACCTTACAGTGAAATGCTGAATACAACAGGTGTAGTATACCTTACAGTGAAATGCTGAATACAACAGATGTAGTAGACCTTACAGTGAAATGCTGAATACAACAGATGTAGTAGACCTTACAGTGAAATGCTGAATACAACAGGTGTAGTAGACCTTACAGTGAAATGCTGAATACAACAGGTGTAGTAGACCTTACAGTGAAATGCTGAATACAACAGGTGTAGTAGACCTTACAGTGAAATGCTGAATACAACAGGTGTAGTAGACCTTACAGTGAAATGCTGAATACAACAGATGTAGTAGACCTTACAGTGAAATGCTGAATACAACAGGTGTAGGTAGACCTTACAGTGAAATGCTGAATACAACAGGTGTAGTAGACCTTACAGTGAAATGCTTACTTACGAGTCCTTAAACAACAATGCAGTTTTAAAAAATTCAAATAAGAGTTAAAAGTAACAAGTAATTAAAGAGCAGCAGTAAAATAACAATAGCGAGACTATATACAAGGAGGTACCATTACAAAGTCAACGTGCGGTGGCACCAGTTAGTCGAGGTAATATGTCCATGTAGGTAGGTGTTTAAAGTGACTCTGCAAAGGAGTGGGGACAATGCAAATAGTCTGGGTAGCCATTTTTTTTTAGATGTTCACGAGTCTTATGGCTTGGGGGTAGAAGCTGTTTAGAAGCCTTTTGGACCAAGATTTAACATGCTGATAGAAATTTGATAAGACTGATTTAAGTTTCCCTGCATTAAAATTCCCAGCCACTAGGAGCGTCGCCTCTGGGTGAGCGTTTTCCTGTTTGCTTATGGCGGAATACAGCTCATTCAGTGCGGTCTTAGTGCCAGCCTCTGACTGTGGTGGTATGTAGATAGTGTGGTCTACAGCTTATCATGAGATACTCTATCTCAGATGAGCAAAACCTTGAGACTTCCTTAGATATCGTGCACCAGCTGTTATAAAAATAGTCCGCCGCCCCTTGTCTTACCAGATGCCGCTGTTCTATCCTGCCGGTGCAGTGTATAACCAGCCAGCTGTATGTTGATAATGTCGTCGTTCAGCCACGTCTCCGTGAAGCATAAGATATTACAGTTTTGAATGTCCCGTTGGTAGTTTAACCTGCGTAAGTCATCGATTTTATTTTCCAAAGATTGCGTGTTTGCTAGCAGAATGGAAGGCAGGGGGAGTTTATTAGATCGCCTACGAATTCTCAGAAGGCTTCAGGCTCGTCGGGCTCTTAAAGGAAAAAAAGGATTCTGCCACATTTTGTTACCTTTGCCCTGAATAACAGGTTGCCACTGCTCCAAAGCATTTATATGTGGTTCAGGAACCACTGACTAGCTGTATGTTTCTATTATCCAGATACCTGCTGGTACCTCTTAACTGGTTAGGACAGCTCATGAGTTTATTATCCAGACACCTTCTGGTACCTCTTAACTGGTTAGGACAGCTCATGAGTTTATTATCCAGATACCTGCTGGTACCTCTTAACTGGTTAGGACAGCTCATGAGTTTATTATCCAGACACCTTCTGGTACCTCTTAACTGGTTAGGACAGCTCATGAGTTTATTATCCAGACACCTTCTGGTACCTCTTAACTGGTTAGGACAGCTCATGAGTTTATTATCCAGACACCTGCTGGTACCTCTTAACTGGTTAGGACAGCTCATGAGTTTATTATCCAGACACCTTCTGGTACCTCTTAACTGGTTAGGACAGCTCATGAGTTTATTATCCAGATACCTGCTGGTACCTCTTAACTGGTTAGGACAGCTCATGAGTTTATTATCCAGATACCTGCTGGTACCTCTTAACTGGTTAGGACAGCTCATGAGTTTATTATCCAGACACCTGCTGGTACCTCTTAACTGGTTAGGACAGCTCATGAGTTTATTATCCAGACACCTGCTGGTACCTCTTAACTGGTTAGGACAGCTCATGAGTTTATTATCCAGATACCTGCTGGTACCTCTTAACTGGTTAGGACAGCTCATGAGTTTATTATCCAGATACCTGCTGGTACCTCTTAACTGGTTAGGACAGCTCATGAGTTTATTATCCAGACACCTTCTGGTACCTCTTTAAAAAAAATGTTTAGGCCTAGGTGTCACGCTAGCGGGACAACTTCCGGTGAAACTGGAGGGCGTGCAATTCAAAAAAATAATCATAAAAATGATCGATATTAAACATTTTAGGTACATATAGTGGTCTTATATCGGTTGAAAGCTTAAATTCTTGTTCATCTAACTGCACTGTCCGATTTACAGTAGCTATTACAGCGAAAACATGCGATTGTTTGAGGACAGCACCCCACATCAAAATATTTTTCTTGCGGCACAGGTTTCATAAATTCACAAATAGCGATTTAAATATTCACTTACATTTAGAAACAAAACATGCCAATTTGAAAAATAAGCCACATGAGTTTTTTGAGCGAGAAATAAGGTGACTTTCGAGTAGTAAGACTGTATAAAAGCAACAGATACCATTAATAAGAAGGGGCTAGAAGAGTCTTATATGGTGAGCTACTGACGGCTAGGACAGGCAAGACCCATACTATTGTAGAGGACATAATTCTTCCTGCTGCCGCGGATATGGCTGGGACAATGGGGAAAGGCCAACAAAAACTATACAGACAATGCCTTCATCAAACACTGTTTCACGACGCATCAGTGACATGGCAGGAGATGTTTTGAAACAATTACTGCTTCACATACAAGCCAGTGAATTCTATGTGTTACAGCTGGATGAGTCAACAGACGTAGCGGGCCTGGCACATGTCTGTTACGTTTATGGGGTCTATTAAGGAAGACATCCTCTTCTGCAAACCACTGGAAACCAGGACAACAGGAGAGGATATTTACTGGACAGCTTTGTGACATCAAATAGACTTTGGTGGTCAAGATGTGTTGGTATCTGTACTGATGGTGCAAAAGCCATGACAGGGAGACATAGTGGACTGGTAACGTGTGTAAGCTGTTGTTCCCTACAGGGAGACATAGTGGACTGGTAACGTGTGTAAGCTGTTGTTCCCTACAGGGAGACATAGTGGACTGGTAACGTGTGTAAGCTGTTGTTCCCTACAGGGAGACATAGTGGACTGGTAACGTGTGTAAGCTGTTGTTCCTTACAGGGAGACATAGTGGACTGGTAACGTGTGTAAGCTGTTGTTCCCTACAGGGAGACATAGTGGACTGGTAACGTGTGTAAGCTGTTGTTCCCTACAGGGAGACATAGTGGACTGGTAACGTGTGTGAGCTGTTGTTCCCTACAGGGAGACATAGTGGAAGGAGGACAACAGTTCATATTAAATAAATAAAAATCCCCATGTTAATCTTCCTCGGTGTGTTTAAATAAAGTTCCTGTGTGTTAAGTCTTGGGCTGATTTATTCCCTTCTAACTGGGGGCGGAGTTAGTGAGGCACAAACCAGTAAAATACGTAGAGGAGGGTCGCTCTCCTTCACACACGGAGGTCTGAGACATGCGTTAGAATATTAACAGTTTCAAGTGCAACGTTAATAAGGATTGTTTTAGAAAACAGATCTGAGATTTAACGATGCTCCTACGAAGGTTCTAAAAATGAAGGTAGCCTTAAAATGCTTTTGGGAAACCAGGCCCTGGATAAGAGCATCTGCTAAATTACTAAAATGTTGAATGGAAATATTTATTTATATTTATTTATTACTGTATTGAATAGTTATTTTTTAATATGTGTACAGTTCTTTATTATAAATGTAGTTATTTGTTACATTTGACAGTGTAAAACCTAGCAGTACTACTTATTTCTCTGAGAGTGAGGCAGATATTTAGCATTTCGAAAAATAACATGATTATTTGTCTCTGAAAAGAAACCATCAAGTGATTAGATTTTAAACAAATACATGTCTGTCATTGAACAATCGCCATGATTAGCTCGTGAAAAAACACACCAATCTCTTTCAGAATTTCTTGAAACAATAAAGCTAATTTACCAACATTTCTGGAAATGGATAAACAGCGTTTTGGAATGAAACTCCTCTTATGTTTCCCCATCTGAGCTCAGAGTAGATGAGAGATGGAATGTTTGTCTCTGTTGTGTTGAAGTCCAATCAAGCAGAAGGGACCAGCCTCCCCTGTACCCAGCGGTCTGTCCATGAAGAGTGACCAGTCTATGATTCAACCTCTACAGTTTGGAGAGGGAGACTTTTCTACTGAAGAAAGGTAAGAAGAACTCATGGGTCATGGTCAGGGAGTTAAACAACACTGTCTGTAGTAATTTCTCCTCTCCCATTTTCCCATTTCTGTTTGTTGTTTTCATAATCCATAGGCAAACCATTTTTTCAACCTACAACAATATCAAACAAACACAACATTCCCTCCCTGTGTGTGTGTATGACAAAGTGTGCACTCCCTGGAGGAGATGTAATCTCTATCCTGATTGCCTAGTCACTTTTACCCCTACCTACATGTACATATTACCACAACTACCTGGTACCCCTGCACATTGACTCAGTACTGGTACTCCTTATAGTCTCATTATTACCTCAACTACCTGGTACCCCTGCACATTGACTCAGTACTGGTACTCCTTATAGTCTCATTATTACCTCAACTACCTGGTACCCCTGCACATTGACCCAGTGTGTTTAAATAAAGGACTGGTACTCCTTATTTCCTCGATATTGTTATTTTATTGTGTTACCATCTCCTTATTTATCCGATTTTTCGTACTTTTTAAATGCATTGTTGGAAAGGGCTCGTAAGTAAGTATTTCACACTAAAATGTACATCTGTTATCATTCCCTGTGTGTGTGTGAGTGCACTCCCTGGATGAGGTAATCTCATCTTTTGTCCACAGAAACCAACAGGAGAGATCAGAGTCAAAGATTCTCAGTGGTCAGTCTTCCCAGAGTCATCAAACAGACCTGGCCTCTATATTCAGTGTATGTGGTCCTGTTATGTACATTTGTTTTTGTTTACCTCCAGTAAAGTTGATCTGTCAATCATTCATTAATGTGTTCATGAGAAAGTATTTCTTATCTTGCTTAAATGATTTAATTTATTTATTTCAGTTGCTTGAAGAGAATATTATGACATTTGTGAAGAACGAGCTGAAGATGTTCAAGAGGTTTCTTAATCCAGAACTCCCACAAGGCTTTGAGAGTCAGAAGCAGGATAAGGAAGTGGTGGAAGCTGAAGATGAGAAGCAGGAGAGCAGTGCCAGAGAGGGGGCTCTGAAGATCACACTGCACATCCTGAGGAAAATGAACCAGAAGGAGCTTGCTGACACACTGGAGAAAAGTTAGAGCTGTCTGCCTCATGTTGAATGCTGTTTTACAACAAACATTTAAAATCTGTAGCTAAAGTACAGCTAAAGGAGCTGTGTAACTCAATGATATTGTAGCAGCCTTAACAAAACACCTAGTGACCTCATCAAGTAGCAGCAGCGATGTGTTGATTAATTTAGACAGAAGAGACAGATAATTATTATTCATTAACTATTCCACCAATTAAACCAATAATAATATAATCAGTCAAACCAGTGTGCAATTCATTATGAAAACATTAACACATTTATACAGCCAGGTAAGATAATAAATTATAATAATGTACAACTTTAGGCATTGAAACAGATGTAATATTGATATCCTGTGTTTCATTTCTAGATTCAGATGAGCTTGCTGTGATTTGCCAACGTGAACTCAAATCTCATCTAAAGAAGAAGTTTCAATGTGTATTTGAGGGGATCGCTAAACAAGGAAACCCAATACTTCTCAATAAGATCTACACAGAGCTCTACATCACAGAGGGGGGAACAGGAGAGGTCAATAATGAACATGAGCTGAGACAGATTGAGACAACAACCAGGAAACAAGCAAGACCAGAGACTGCAATCAAATGTAACGACATCTTCAAACCCTTAACTGGACAAGACAAACTTATCAGAACTGTGTTGACAAAGGGAGTTGCTGGCATTGGAAAAACAGTCTCTGTGCAGAAGTTCATTCTGGACTGGGCTGAAGGAAAAGCAAATCAGGATGTCCAATTTGTATTTTCATTCCCTTTTCGGGAGCTGAATTTGATGAAAGGGGAAAAACACACTTTGATTGAACTTCTCAATCACTTCTCAATGGAAACCAAACAATCAAGGATCTCCAATTATGACAAGTACAAAGTTCTGTTCATCTTTGATGGTCTGGATGAGTGCCGACTGCCCCTAGACTTCCAGAAGAACAAGATCTGTTGTGACGTCACCAAGTCAACCTCAGTGGATGTTCTGCTGACAAATCTCATCAAGGGAAATCTGCTTCCCTCTGCTCTCCTCTGGATAACTACCCGACCTGCAGCAGCCAATAAGATCCCCCCTGAGTGTGTTGACCAGGTGACAGAGGTACGAGGGTTCAATGACCCACAGAAGGAGGAGTACTTCAGGAAGAGATTCAGTGATGAGGACCTGGCCAGCAGAATCATCTCACACATAAAGACATCAAGGAGCCTCCACATCATGTGCCACATTCCAGTCTTTTGTTGGATTTCTGCAATAGTACTTGAACCAATGCTGAAACATAAGAGAGAAGAGATGCCCAAGACTCTGACTGAGATGTACACACACCTTGTGGTGTTTCATACCAAACAGAAGAATGAAAAGTATATTGGGAATGAAGAGAGAGGTCCACACTGGAATAAAGAGAGCATTCTGTCACTGGGAAAACTGGCTTTTCAACAGCTTCTGAATCACAATCTGATTTTCTATGAAGAAGACCTGAAAGAGGCTGGCATTGATGTCAATGAAGCCTCAGTGTACTCAGGATTGTGCACACAGATCTTTAAAGAGGAATGTGGGCTGTACCAGGACAAGGTGTACTGCTTCGTACATCTGAGCATTCAGGAGTTTCTGGCTGCTGTATATGTGTTCCTCTCATTCATCAACAACAATGAAAATATATTGGAGGATCCTCAGTCAACATCCAGCAATTGTTTTTACTTTTCTTTGCTGTTCAGAAACAAGCCTGGAGTTACTTTCTACAAGAGTGCTGTGGATGAAGCCTTACAAAGTGAGACAGGAAACCTGGACCTTTTCCTCCGCTTCCTTCTGGGTCTCTCACTGGAGTCCAATCAGAAGTACTTACGAGGTCTACTGACAAAGACAGGAAGCAGCTCACAGAGCCATGAAGAAACAGTCAAGTACATCAAGAAGAAGATCAGGGAGAATCCCTCTCCAGAGAGGTGCATCAATCTGTTCCACTGTCTGAATGAACTGAAGGACAATTCTTTAGTGGAGGAAATCCAAAACTACCTGAGATCAGGAAGTCACTCAGAAGCCAAACGTTCACCTGCACAGTGGTCAGCTCTGGTCTTTGTGTTGCTGACTTCAGAAAAGGAGCTGGATGTGTTTGACCTGAAGAAATACTCCAGATCAGAGGAAGGTCTTCTGAGGCTGCTGCCAGTGGTCAAAGCCTCCAGAGCTGCTCTGTGAGTACATAACAAGACATTTAAATACTAATAAGCAGAATTAAATACTCAGATGAGGAGGGAAATGAGAGGAAAAATATGTACTATAATATGTATATATAATATTATATTGAAATACATATTGAATCAGTGCATTGGTGTTCACATTAGTATAACAAAATGACCATACAATTATAAGAGACAGAATATGAATCTATATGTTGTTTGAGAGAATAAACCAAATGCATCTGCCATTGTCCTTCTACACTACTGGTGTTAAATGAACAGTGTGTTTGTGAAATCATGATGATCTCTTTATCAGGCTGTCAGGCTGTGGACTCACAGAGGAAGGCTGTGCTTCTCTGGTCTCAGCTCTGGAGTCAAACCCCTCACACCTGAGAGAGCTGGACCTGAGTAACAATGACCTGAAGGATTCAGGAGTGAAGCTGCTCTCTGCTGGACTGGGGATTCCCCACTGTAAACTGGAGACGCTGAGGTCAGTATTCCTCAACAAGTGATAACTGTTCACCAGATCCACATGTGTTTACCAGGCACATAGTCCACACCATATGTGTTTACCAGACACATAGTCCACATCATATGTGTTTACCAGACACATAGTCCACATCATATGTGTTTACCAGACACATAGTCCACATCATATGTGTTTACCAGACACATAGTCCACATCATATGTGTTTACCAGACACTTAGTCCACATCATATGTGTTTACCAGACACATAGTCCACATCATATGTGTTTACCAGACACTTAGTCCACATCATATGTGTTTACCAGACACTTAGTCCACATCATATGTGTTTACCAGACACTTAGTCCACACCATATGTCTTTACCAGACACATAGTCCACACCATATGTGTTTACCAGACACACATAGTCCACATCATATGTGTTTACCAGACACTTAGTCCACACCATATGTGTTTACCAGACACATAGTCCACACCATATGTGTTTACCAGACACACATAGTCCACATCATATGTGTTTACCAGACACACATAGTCCACATCATATGTGTTTACCAGACACTTAGTCCACATCATATGTGTTTACCAGACACTTAGTCCACACCATATGTGTTTACCAGACACATAGTCCACACCATATGTGTTTACCAGACACACATAGTCCACATCATATGTGTTTACCAGACACACATAGTCCACATCATATGTGTTTACCAGACACACATAGTCCACATCATATGTGTTTACCAGACACTTAGTCCACATCATATGTGTTTACCAGACACACATAGTCCACATCATGTGTTTACCAGACACTTAGTCCACATCATATGTGTTTACCAGACACTTAGTCCACACCATATGTGTTTATCAGACACATAGTCCACATCATATGTGTTTACCAGACACACATAGTCCACATCATATGTGTTTACCAGACACTTAGTCCACACCATATGTGTTTACCAGACACTTAGTCCACATCATATGTGTTTACCAGACACTTAGTCCACACCATATGTGTTTACCAGACACTTAGTCCACACCATATGTGTTTACCAGACACATAGTCCACATCATATGTGTTTACCAGACACTTAGTCCACATCATATGTGTTTACCAGATACATAGTCCACACCATATGTGTTTACCAGACACACATAGTCCACATCATATGTGTTTACCAGACACTTAGTCCACATCATATGTGTTTACCAGACACACATAGTCCACATCATATGTGTTTACCAGACACTTAGTCCACATCATATGTGTTTACCAGACACTTAGTCCACATCATATGTGTTTACCAGACACTTAGTCCACATCATATGTGTTTACCAGACACTTAGTCCACATCATATGTGTTTACCAGACACAGTCCACATCATATGTGTTTACCAGACACATAGTCCACATCATGTGTGTTTACCAGACACATAGTCCACACCATATGTGTTTACCAGACACATAGTCCACACCATATGTGTTTACCAGACACATAGTCCACACCATATGTGTTTACCAGACACACATAGTCCACATCATATGTGTTTACCAGACACACATAGTCCACATCATATGTGTTTACCAGACACACATAGTCCACATCATATGTGTTTACCAGACACTTAGTCCACATCATATGTGTTTACCAGACACACATAGTCCACATCATGTGTTTACCAGACACTTAGTCCACACCATATGTGTTTACCAGACACTTAGTCCACATCATATGTGTTTACCAGACACTTAGTCCACACCATATGTGTTTACCAGACACTTAGTCCACACCATATGTGTTTACCAGACACATAGTCCACATCATATGTGTTTACCAGACACTTAGTCCACATCATATGTGTTTACCAGATACATAGTCCACACCATATGTGTTTACCAGACACACATAGTCCACATCATATGTGTTTACCAGACACTTAGTCCACATCATATGTGTTTACCAGACACACATAGTCCACATCATATGTGTTTACCAGACACTTAGTCCACATCATATGTGTTTACCAGACACTTAGTCCACATCATATGTGTTTACCAGACACTTAGTCCACATCATATGTGTTTACCAGACACTTAGTCCACATCATATGTGTTTACCAGACACAGTCCACATCATATGTGTTTACCAGACACATAGTCCACATCATGTGTGTTTACCAGACACATAGTCCACACCATATGTGTTTACCAGACACATAGTCCACACCATATGTGTTTACCAGACCCTTAGTCCACACCATATGTGTTTACCAGACACATAGTCCACATCATATGTGTTTACCAGACACTTAGTCCACATCATATGTGTTTACCAGACACTTAGTCCACACCATATGTGTTTACCAGATACATAGTCCACATCATATGTGTTTACCAGACACACATAGTCCACATCATATGTGTTTACCAGGCACATAGTCCACACCATATGTGTTTACCAGACACATAGTCCACATCATATGTGTTTACCAGGCACATAGTCCACACCACATGTGTTTACCAGACACTTAGTCCACATCATATGTGTTTACCAGACACTTAGTCCACATCATATGTGTTTACCAGACACTTAGTCCACATCATATGTGTTTACCAGACACAGTCCACATCATATGTGTTTACCAGACACATAGTCCACATCATGTGTGTTTAACAGACACATAGTCCACACCATATGTGTTTACCAGACACATAGTCCACACCATATGTGTTTACCAGACCCTTAGTCCACACCATATGTGTTTACCAGACACATAGTCCACACCATATGTGTTTACCAGACACATAGTCCACATCATATGTGTTTACCAGGCACATAGTCCACACCACATGTGTTTACCAGGCACATAGTCCACACCACATGTGTTTACCAGGCACATAGTCCACACCATATGTGTTTACCAGGCACATAGTCCACACCATATGTGTTTACCAGGCACATAGTCCACACCACATGTGTTTACAAGGCACATAGTCCACACCATATGTGTTTACCAGACACATAGTCCACACCACATGTGTTTACCAGACACATAGTCCACACCATATGTGTTTACCAGGCACATAGTCCACACCATATGTGTTTACCAGACACATAGTCCACACCATATGTGTTTACCAGACACATAGTCCACACCATATGTGTTTACCAGACACATAGTCCACACCATATGTGTTTACCAGACACTTAGTCCACACCATATGTGTTTACCAGACACATAGTCC
Organism: Oncorhynchus mykiss; assembly: GCF_013265735.2. Taxonomy (NCBI): domain Eukaryota; kingdom Metazoa; phylum Chordata; class Actinopteri; order Salmoniformes; family Salmonidae; genus Oncorhynchus; species Oncorhynchus mykiss. Next base: position 68,186,662 of record NC_048577.1, read on the forward strand.
ACATCATATGTGTTTACCAGACACATAGTCCACATCATATGTGTTTACCAGACACATAGTCCACACCATATGTGTTTACCAGACACATAGTCCACACCATATGTGTTTACCAGACACTTAGTCCACACCATATGTGTTTACCAGGCACATAGTCCACACCACATGTGTTTACCAGACACATAGTCCACATCATATGTGTTTACCAGACACATAGTCCACATCATATGTGTTTACCAGACACATAGTCCACATCATATGTGTTTACCAGACACATAGTCCACATCATATGTGTTTACCAGACACATAGTCCACATCATATGTGTTTACCAGACACATAGTCCACATCATATGTGTTTACCAGACACATAGTCCACACCATATGTGTTTACCAGACACATAGTCCACACCATATGTGTTTACCAGACACATAGTCCACACCATATGTGTTTACCAGACACATAGTCCACACCATATGTGTTTACCAGACACATAGTCCACATCATATGTGTTTACCAGACACATAGTCCACATCATATGTGTTTACCAGACACATAGTCCACACCATATGTGTTTACCAGACACATAGTCCACATCATATGTGTTTACCAGACACTTAGTCCACATCATATGTGTTTACCAGACACACATAGTCCACATCATATGTGTTTACCAGACACATAGTCCACATCATATGTGTTTACCAGACACATAGTCCACACCATATGTGTTTACCAGACACATAGTCCACATCATATGTGTTTACCAGACACATAGTCCACATCATATGTGTTTACCAGACACACATAGTCCACATCATATGTGTTTACCAGACACTTAGTCCACATCATATGTGTTTACCAGACACTTAGTCCACACCATATGTGTTTACCAGACACATAGTCCACATCATATGTGTTTACCAGACACATAGTCCACACCATATGTGTTTACCAGACACACATAGTCCACATCATATGTGTTTACCAGACACACATAGTCCACATCATATGTGTTTACCAGACACACATAGTCCACATCATATGTGTTTACCAGACACTTAGTCCACATCATATGTGTTTACCAGACACACATAGTCCACATCATGTGTTTACCAGACACTTAGTCCACATCATATGTGTTTACCAGACACTTAGTCCACACCATATGTGTTTATCAGACACATAGTCCACATCATATGTGTTTACCAGACACACATAGTCCACATCATATGTGTTTACCAGACACTTAGTCCACACCATATGTGTTTACCAGACACTTAGTCCACATCATATGTGTTTACCAGACACTTAGTCCACACCATATGTGTTTACCAGACACTTAGTCCACACCATATGTGTTTACCAGACACATAGTCCACATCATATGTGTTTACCAGACACTTAGTCCACATCATATGTGTTTACCAGATACATAGTCCACACCATATGTGTTTACCAGACACACATAGTCCACATCATATGTGTTTACCAGACACTTAGTCCACATCATATGTGTTTACCAGACACACATAGTCCACATCATATGTGTTTACCAGACACTTAGTCCACATCATATGTGTTTACCAGACACTTAGTCCACATCATATGTGTTTACCAGACACTTAGTCCAAATCATATGTGTTTACCAGACACTTAGTCCACATCATATGTGTTTACCAGACACAGTCCACATCATATGTGTTTACCAGACACATAGTCCACATCATGTGTGTTTACCAGACACATAGTCCACACCATATGTGTTTACCAGACACATAGTCCACACCATATGTGTTTACCAGACCCTTAGTCCACACCATATGTGTTTACCAGACACATAGTCCACATCATATGTGTTTACCAGACACTTAGTCCACATCATATGTGTTTACCAGACACTTAGTCCACACCATATGTGTTTACCAGATACATAGTCCACATCATATGTGTTTACCAGACACACATAGTCCACATCATATGTGTTTACCAGGCACATAGTCCACACCATATGTGTTTACCAGACACATAGTCCACATCATATGTGTTTACCAGGCACATAGTCCACACCACATGTGTTTACCAGACACATAGTCCACACCATATGTGTTTACCAGACACATAGTCCACACCATATGTGTTTACCAGACACATAGTCCACATCATATGTGTTTACCAGGCACATAGTCCACACCACATGTGTTTACCAGGCACATAGTCCACACCACATGTGTTTACCAGGCACATAGTCCACACCATATGTGTTTACCAGGCACATAGTCCACACCATATGTGTTTACCAGGCACATAGTCCACACCACATGTGTTTACCAGGCACATAGTCCACACCATATGTGTTTACCAGACACATAGTCCACACCACATGTGTTTACCAGACACATAGTCCACACCATATGTGTTTACCAGGCACATAGTCCACACCATATGTGTTTACCAGACACATAGTCCACACCATATGTGTTTACCAGACACACATAGTCCACATCATATGTGTTTACCAGACACATAGTCCACACCACATGTGTTTGGACAGTGAAGTTACTGTTATAAATGTGGTGCCATGCTGCAGCATTGTTTATTTGAGATGGACTGTTTCATATTGGTTTTACAGTTTAGAAATGAAAGCACTTTATGTATCTAGTTCTCCCATTTGAAGAAGTTGTAATTCTTTGGAGAAATTCACTTATATTGTAATAAAGTAGACAAAAGTTTAGTATGTGTTCCCATATTCCTTACCTTCAGTGATTACATCAAGCTTATGACTCTACAAACTTGTTGAATGCATTTGCAGTTTGTCTTGGTTGTGTTTTGGATAATGTTTTTCTCAATAGACACTGAATGTGAATGTCATTTTGGAGTGACTTCACTTGTATTGTAAGTAAGAATAGATTATGTTTCTGAACACTTTTACATTCATGTGGATGCTACCACGATTTAAGAATAATCATGAATGAAATCATGAATAATGATGATTGAGAAAGTTAGAGGTTCAAAGATCACCCCCAATCCCGCCTCTGTTATTGGTCATTGTGAGAGGTTAGCTTTTGTAACTTAAAAAAAAAGTTATCTTAATCAGGGCATCATCATTATTAGTATTGTTTATAAACATGTTCACGTTATTTTTTACTTCAGTCATCACCCACCATTCAGTTACTATTGGGAAAAATATAACCCAAAACACAACTAAAACAACCTGCAAATGCAACCAATGAGTTTGGGATGAAATACTAAACTTTTTACTACTTTAATATACTATTAAAGTATTCAACACCATAGTGCCCTCCAAGCTCGTCATCAAGCTCGAGACCCTGGGTCTCGACCCCGCCCTGTGCAACTGGGTACTGGACTTCCTGACGGGCCGCCCCCAGGTGGTGAGGGTAGGGTAGGCAACAACATCTCCTCCCCGCTGATCCTCAACACTGGGGCCCCACAAGGGTGCGTTCTGAGCCCTCTCCTGTACTCCCTGTTCACCCACGACTGCGTGGCCACGCACGCCTCCAACTCAATCATCAAGTTTGCGGACGACACAACAGTGGTAGGCTTGATTACCAACAACGACGAGACGGCCTACAGGGAGGAGGTAAAGGGCCCTCGGAGTGTGGTGTCAGGAAAATAACCTCACACTCAACGTCAACAAAACTAAGGAGATGATTGTGGACTTCAGGAAACAGCAGAGGGAACACCCCCCTATCCACATCGATGGAACAGTAGTGGAGAGGGTAGCAAGTTTTAAGTTCCTCGGCATACACATCACAGACAAACTGAATTGGTCCACTCACACAGACAGCATCGTGAAGATGGCGCAGCAGCGCCTCTTCAACCTCAGGAGGCTGAAGAAATTTGGCTTGTCACCAAAAGCACTCACAAACTTCTACAGATGCACAATCGAGAGCATCCTGGCGGGCTGTACCACCGCCTGGTATGGCAACTGCACAGCCCTCAACCGTAAGGCTCTCCAGAGGGTAGTGAGGTCTGCACAACGCATCACCGGGGGCAAACTACCTGCCCTCCAGGACACCTACACCACCCGATGTCACAGGAAGGCCATAAAGATCATCAAGGACAACAACCACCCGAGCCACTGCCTGTTCACCCCGCTATCATCCAGAAGGCGAGGTCAGTACAGGTGCATCAAAGCTGGGACCGAGAGACTGAAAAACAGTTTCTATCTCAAGGCCATCAGACTGTTAAACAGCCACCACTAACACTGAGTGGCTGCTGCCAACACACTGACACTGACTCAACTCCAGCCACTTTAATAATGGGAATTGATGGGAAACGATGTAAATATATCACTAGCCACTTTAAACAATGCTACCTTATATAATGTTACTTACCCTACATTATTCATCTCATATGCATACGTATATACTGTACTCTATATCATCGACTGTATCCTTATGTAATACATGTATCACTAGCCACTTTAAACTATGCCACTTTGTTTACATACTCATCTCATTTGTACATACTGTACTCGATACCATCTACTGTATCTTGCCTATGCTGCTCTGTACCATCACTCATTCATATGTCCTTATGTACATATTCTTTATCCCCTTACACTGTGTACAAGACAGTAGTTTTGGAATTGTTAGTTAGATTACTTGTTGGTTATTACTGCATTGTCGGAACTAGAAGCACAAGCATTTCGCTACACTCGCATTAACATCTGCTAACCATGTGTATGTGACAAATAAAATTTGATTTGATTTGATAAGTGAACTGGTCAGAATACGTATGACTTCTTCAAATGGGGGAATAGATAAATAAAATACTTTAATTTTGAAATGTGATTGAGACGTGTGAATATGCTCTCAAATTAAAGGTGACATTATATACTGTCACCTCAAAATGCTGGAGTATAGAGCCAAAATGTGAGTTTCACTGTCAAAATAGATATGGTGTGGACTGTGTACACAATACAAACTAATTCTGATTAGTACCTCACTTTCTGTATTTTGACTGATACTGCTTTGTAAACTGGTCTGGTCAGTCTACTCACATATTTGTGTTTTATATTTCTCTCTACAAGCAGGACTTTGATTATTTTTCATAATGATACATCCATTTAAAATGTTGTAAAAAATATACTGCCACTCCATCTTCACCACCAAAGAATAGCAGTGTGGTTTTAATATGATTTGACTCTTTGCAGGCTGTCAGGCTGTCTAGTCACAGAGGAAGGCTGTGCTTCTCTGGTCTCAGCTCTGAAGTCAAACCCCTCACACCTGAGAGAGATGGATCTGAGTAACAATGACCTGAAGGATTCAGGAGTGAAGCTGCTCTCTGCTGGACTGGGGAATCCCCACTGTAAACTGGAGACTCTGAGGTCAGTGTTCCTGTAGTTGGTCAACAAGTGATAACTGTTCATCTTATCAAATATTTGTACTTTTGGCATTGTTAATAATGATACATCCATTTCTGAATAGATATAGCTTGTTTCAGGACACTGATATGCACTACAAAACCAAAAGTATATGGACACCTGCTCGCCGAACATCTCATTGCAAAATCATGGTCATTAATATGGAGTTCATCTCCCCTTTGCTGATGTGAACTCCACTCTTCTGGGAAGGCTTTCAACTAGATGTTGGAACATTGCTGCGGGGATTTGCTTCCATTCAGCCACAAGAGCGTTAGTGAAGTCAGGCAATGATGTTGGCTGTTTAGGTCTGGCTCGCAGTCGGCGTTCCAATTCATCCCAAAGGTGTTCGATGGGGTTGAGGTCAGAGCTCTGTGCAGCCAGTCAAGTTCTTCCTCACCGATCTCGACAAACAATTTCTGTATGGACCTCGCTTTGTGCATGGGGGCCTTGTCATCCTGAAACAGGAAAGGGCTTTCCCCAAACTGTTGCCACAAAGTTGGAAGCACAGAATTGTCTAGAATGTAAATTTATGGTGTAGCGTTAAGATTTCCCTTCACTTGAACTAAGGGACTTACGGTAGTACCCAGATCTCGTTGGCTGGCCCTCGCTTCATGCTCGTCGCCAAACCCACTGGCTCCATGTCATCTACAAGACCCTGCTAGGTAAAGTCCCCCCTTATCTCAGCTCGCTGGTCACCATAGCATCTCCCACCTGTAGCACACGCTCCAGCAGGTATATCTCTCTAGTCACCCCCAAAACCAATTATTTCTTTGGCGCCTCTCCTTCCAGTTCTCTGCTGCCAATGACTGGAACGAACTACAAAAATCTCTGAAACTGGAAACACTTATCTCCCTCACTAGCTTTAAGCACCAACTGTCAGAGCAGCTCACAGATTACTGCACCTGTACATAGCCCACCTATAATTTAGCCCAAACAACTACCTCTTTCCCTACTGTATTTAATTTATTTATTTTGCTCCTTTGCACCCCATTATTTTTATTTCTACTTTGCACATTCTCCCATTGCAGATCTATCATTCCAGTGTTTTACTTGCTATATTGTATCTACTTTGCCACCATGGCCTTTTTTTTGCCTTTACCTCCCTTATCTCACCTCATTTGCTCACATCGTATATAGACTTGTTTATACTGTATTATTGACTGTATGTTTGTTTTACTCCATGTGTAACTCTGTGTTGTTATGTGTCGAACTGCTTTGCTTTATCTTGGCCAGGTCGCAATTGTAAATGAGAACTTGTTCTCAACTTGCCTACCTGGTTAAATAAAGGTGTTCTCAACTAGCCTACCTGGTTAAATAAAGGTGTTCTCAACTAGCCTACCTGGTTAAATAAAGGTGTTCTCAACTGGCCTACCTGGTTAAATAAAGGTGTTCTCAACTGGCCTACCTGGTTAAATAAAGGTGTTCTCAACTAGCCTACCTGGTTAAATAAAGGTATTCTCAACTAGCCTACCTGGTTAAATAAAGGTGTTCTGAACTAGCCTACCTGGTTAAATAAAGGTGTTCTCAACTAGCCTACCTGGTTAAATAAAGGTGTTCTCAACTAGCCTACCTGGTTAAATAAAGGTGTTCTCAACTAGCCTACCTGGTTAAATAAAGGTGTTCTCAACTGGCCTACCTGGTTAAATAAAGGTGTTCTCAACTAGCCCACCTGGTTAAATAAAGGTGTTCTCAACTAGCCCACCTGGTTAAATAAAGGTGTTCTCAACTGGCCTACCTGGTTAAATAAAGGTGTTCTCAACTAGCCCACCTGGTTAAATAAAGGTGAAATACAAAATAAAAAATGTATGAAGCTCCCGACGAACAGTTGTTGTTCTGACGTTGTTTCCAGAGGCAGTTTGGTGATTGATGCAAGATGATTTTTACGGACTTCAGCACTCAGCGGTCCCGTTCTGGGAGCTTGTGAGGCTACTTTGCGGCTGAGCTGTTATTGCGCCTAGATGTTTAAACTTCACAATAACAGCACTTACAGTTGACCGGGACAGCTCTAGCAGGGCAGAAATTTTACGAACTGACTTGTTGGAAAGGTGGCATCTTATTACGATGTGAAGTTGAATGTCACTGAGCTCTTCTGTAAGGCCATTCTATTGCCAATGTTTTGTCTATGGAGATTGCATGGCTATGTGCTTGATTTTAGAAACGAGTGTGGCTGAAACGGCTGAATCCACTCATTTGAATGGGTGTTGTCGTGGCATTTTTCTGCTTTACCAAATGAGAGTTACAAACTACACACCAGTCAGAGTTACACTTAAACTACATATTTTTATTAAGAGCTTGCAATAGCCCTTTTTGACTTTCAATGATGAGCTATCTCTAATCAACTATTGAAAAAAAGTGAATACAGAAAAGTACAAAGATCTTTTATAGCCAAGATACACCCTTCTCAACTTACATGACGAACCACAGATCTTAGGAACAGTTCACAAAGGTTAAGCTTTGTATGAAAGATATCTATAAAACATAGCAGACAGTTACTGCTGTGTCAACAGTTCTCGTTGTAAAGACCAGTGTCTGGCCCCCTCCTACTACAAACTGGAACCTGTCTCACCCTGGTACGGTATAGCACAAAAACATTACCTTTACTATCTGGAATGCTCTTGAGGCTTTATTACCCAAAGACATCGTAAATCTCCTCTGTCAGTGTTATCTCATAGAGGCCCATCCTCAGTGGAACACACACACACGATAGTTAACAGAATACTGTATTCTGTCAAATAAAACAACCATTCTAATGCAATACAAAGATTATAATATAATTTTACAAGCACTATAACATAATCTGGCCATTTTCCACGACAGTGTCCTCAAACCTTTGTATATCTATTGTATCTGAACATTTTGAAAAAATATACTGCCACTTTTTTCACAGACAAAGAATAGCAGAGTGATTTTTTAAAATATTTTTTCTCTTTGCAGGCTGTCACACTGTAAAGTAACAGAGGAAGTCTGTGCTTCGTTGGTCTCAGCTCTGAAGTCAAACCCCTCACACCTGAGAGAGCTGGATCTGAGTAACAATGACCTGAAGGATTCAGGAGTGAAGCTGCTCTCTGCTGGACTGGGGAATCCCCACTGTAAACTGGAGACTCTGAGGTCAGTATTCCTCTAGTTGATCAACAAGTGATAACTGTTCACCAGATCCACATGTGTTTACCAGACACATAGTCCACATCACATGTGTTTACCAGGTACACATAGTCCACATCATATGTGTTTACCAGACACACATAGTCCACATCACATGTGTGTTTACCAGACACATAGTCCACATCACATGTGTTTACCAGGTACACATAGTCCACATCATATGTGTTTACCAGACACACATAGTCCACATCATATGTGTTTACCAGACACATAGTCCACATCACATGTGTTTACCAGACACATAGTCCACACCATATGTGTTTACCAGACACATAGTCCACATCACATGTGTTTACCAGACACATAGTCCACACCATATGTGTTTACCAGACACATAGTCCACACCACATGTGTTTACCAGATACATAGTCCACACCACATGTGTTTACCAGATACATAGTCCACACCACATGTGTTTACCAGATACATAGTCCACACCATATGTGTTTACCAGACACATAGTCCACACCATATGTGTTTACCAGACACACATAGTCCACATCATATGTGTTTACCAGACACTTAGTCCACATCATATGTGTTTACCAGACACATAGTCCACATCATATGTGTTTTGGTTGTGTTTTGGGTTGTTTTTCCCAATGGTAAATAATGTCCTGCGTCATTTTGGAGACAATTCACTTGTATTAATAGTAAGAATAGAATATGTTTCTGAACACTTCTATGTTATTGTGGATGCTACCATAATAATGTAGGAGTCGTGAATAATGATGAATGAGAAAGTTAGAGCCACAAAGATCATACCCCCCCCCCCCCCCCCTCCTTTCTCACTCATTATCATTCATGATTCTTTCATGATTTTTCTTAATCATGGCATCATCAGGATTCATTTAGTGGTGTTTAGAAACATGTTATCTACCCACGTAGACATCAAATTAATCCAGTCATTCAGTTACTATTGGGCAAAACAACACCAAAACACGACCAAAATAAACTGCAAATACAACCATTGAGTTTGACTCACAAGCTTGATGTAGTCATTGCGTGCAAGGAAAATGGGACCAAATACTAAACTTTTTACAAATGTTATACACTATAAGTGAATTGGTCAGAATACATATGACTTCTTCAAATGGGGGGACTAGATACATAAAGCTCTTTCATTTGTAAATGTTGAAGCAGATATGTAGCAGATATGTATGAAAATAACCTCAAATAAAAAATGCTGGAGTACAGAGACAAATTTAAAATGTTAGCTTCACTGTCAAAATAGATATGTCTGTCTTTTGACTGATACTGCTTTTAAACTGGTCTGGTCAGTCTACTATAATACTTGCACTACGCATTTTTCTCTCTACAAGCCATATTTTGATAATTTGTCATTTCCAATAATGATACATTTATGAATAGATATGGCAGGTTTCAGGACACTGATATATCTGAATATGTAGAAAAATATACTGCCACTATTTTCACCACTAAAAAAATAGCAGTGTGATTTTAAAATGATTTTACTCTTTGCAGGCTGTCTAGTCACAGAGGAAGGCTGTGCTTCTCTGGCCTCTGGTCTCAGCTCTGAGGTCATTGACTGTTTTGTTTTGGTTGTTTTTCAGAAATACCGAAAATATTATAAATTAATAGTAAAGAATGTATTATGTATTTTTTTTTGTCGCTTTTATTGACAATGAAAGTAGAATATGGTTCTGAACACTTCAATACTAACCTCTCATCATTACACTAACAGGGGAGGTTGTCAAAATAATTTGTGCCTCTGTAATTGTCTCATTCATTATCATTCACAATTCATTCATGATCATAATCATGGTAGCATCCACATGAATCTAGAAGTGTTCAGAAACATCTTCAATTCTTATTGACAATATGTGTGAAATGACTCCACCATTTAGTTTCTATTGGGAAAAACATAATCCAAAAGAAAACGGCAAAATCATCAAGTTTTTAGTCACAAACTTGATGTAATCATTGCATTCTAGGAATATGGGACCAAATACAAAATGTTGTATTACTTTTAATACACATGAGAATTTGTCCCGATACTTTTTGTCCCCTAAGGTGGGGTGTTGTAATTTCTAAACGGTTCTCCCGATATGAATGGCACACAGACACAGTGGAGCAAAAGATATGTTTACACATGATGACCTCTTCCCTCTCTGCGGCCCATGCAACTTAGTCTTGACATAGAACAGATAACTGCCGATGGCCACCACTATAGTACAACAAAATACATTCTTATGAGAAATAACTCATAAGCATATCATGAAAATAAAACATCTTACCTATGTTACCAACCAATTCTGATTATTCCCCAACAGAGACAAAATAAGAAATAATGCTTCACTGTCCCAATAATTATGGAGGGATGTATGTGAAAATGTAGCAAAAAATATACTGCCACTATTTTCACCACCAAAGAATAGCAGTGTGGTTTTAATATGATTTGACTCTTTGCAGGCTGTCATGGTGTCTAGTCACAGAGGAAGGCTGTGCTTCTCTGGTCTCAGCTCTGAAGTCAAACCCCTCACACCTGAGAGAGCTGGACCTGAGCTACAATCACCCAGGAGACTCAGGAGTCAGACTGCTCTCTGCTGGACGGGAGGATCCACACTGCAGACTGGAGAAACTCAAGTATGTAGAGGGTTTATGTCAATGTTCATTTCAGATGTGTTTGAGTTATCAGGCTATTTAAGACAAATATTCTTACCACCACTTGGACAAAGGTGTGTGTGTGTGTGTGTGTGTGTTTGTGTGTGTTCACGTGTATCACTCAATGACTGTCTGTTCTTCGGCTCACCCCTACAGTGTGGACCATGGTGGAGAGTACACAATGAAGTCTGAGCTTAGAAAATGTGAGTATTGACTGAATATGACTAAGAATAAGTCGTAATTGAAGTTAAATCAAAGACTACCATTATTAAGTCAAAGACCACCATCATTACTTACTTGATCATATTTAAAAAAACGGTGTATTTTGAAGTATTCAGACCCCTTCACTTTTTCCAAATTTTGTTACCTTACAGCCTTATTCTAAAATTGATTTTTTTTCAATCTCAATAATCTACACACAATACCCCATAATGACATCACAATACCCCATAATGACATCACAATACCCCATAATGACATCACAATACCCCATAATGACAAAGCGGAAAACAGGTTCTTCGAAAGTTTTGCAAATGTATTGCAAATAAAAAAACAGCTACATTATTTACATAAGTATTCAGAACCTTTAATAAGAGACTTGTCTGTAGAGCGCCGAGACAGGATTGTGTTGAGGCACAGATCTGGAGAAGGGTACCAAACATTTCTGCAGCATTGAAGGTCCCCATGAACACAGAAGCTTTTTCATTATTCTTAAATAGAAGAAGTTTGGAACCACCAAGACTCTTCCTAGAGCTGGCCGACCTGCCAAACTGAGCAAACAGAGTAGAAGGGTCAGGGAGATGACCAAGGACCCGATTGTCACTATGACAGAGCTCCAGAGTTAATCTTTGGAGATGGGAGAACCTTCCAGGAGGACAACCAGCACTCCACCAATCAGGCCTTTATGGTAACGTGGCCAGACAGAAGCAACTCCTCAGTAAAAGACACATGACAGCCCCTTGGAGTTTTCCAAAAGGCACCTAAAGGACTCTCAGACCATGATGAAACCAAGATTGAACTCCTTGGCCTGAATGCAAAGCATCACGTATGGAGGAAACTTGGTACCATCCCTAAGGACACAGCTAAGACAACGCAGGAGTGGCTTCAGGACAAGTCTCTGAATGTCCTTGAGTGGCCCAGCCAGAGCCCGGACTTTAACCCGATTGAGCATTACTGGGGAGACCTGAAAATAGCTGTGCAGCAACACTCCCCATCCAATCTGACAGAGCTTGAGAGGATCTGAAGAGACGAATGGGAGAAACTCCCCAAATACACGTGTGCCAAGTTTGTAGCGTCATACCCAAGAAAACTCGAGACTGTAATCGCTGCCAAAGGTGCTTCAATAAAGTACTGAGTAAAGGGCCTGAATATTTAAAAAAAAAATACATTTACAACATTTTCTTAAAACCAGTTTTCACTTTGTCAGTATGGGTTATTGCGTGCAAATTGATGAGGGTAAAAAAAAATAATGATTTCATCCATTTTACAATATGGCTGTAACGTAACAAGTCAAGGTGACTGAATACTTTCCGAATGCACAGTAAGGCTGTAATTCTACAGAAGCAGAAAACACCAAAGTTTAGAAAGAGTTGCTTTGACACTTTGTGTGTTTGTGTGGGCCTACACACATCCAAACAAGTGGGTGATTTAGTTCAATCACATGAATATTGTTACGTTCCCCAACGAGAAAAGCCCAAATGTCCCTCAAATAGAAGGGAGAGCTAACAAAGAGTCACTGACCAACAACCAAAATGAAACAGGTTTTAGGAGGGGTTCTGAAAGAAACTCATGGGGGGTGTCCACTGACAACAACTGGGACCTAAAAGGCACCCACCATGAACACTACATTTTCCAAAGAAGAGGCAAACAAAATAAAAACCCACACCAAACTTAGACAGGAAGCAAACTAGAAAGGTAAAACTAAATCCGACAAAGGGATGTTTTTATAGATATATAGATATATATGTATAGATAGATAGATAGATATATATATAGATACATACACATACATATATATATATATATATATACACACACACGTATTTATTTATATATATTTATAAGTACAATGAAACACTGATGTCCAGCTTTCTTCAGGCAACTTTTCTCCGGGAAGAAGAAAGGTGGAGGTGTATGTTTCATTATTAGCTACTCATGGTGTGATTGTGGTAAAGTACAGGAACTCAAGTCCTTTTGTTTACCCAACCTAGAATACTTCACAATCTAATGCCGACCGCATTACCTACCTAGAGAATATTCTTCCGTTATCGTCACAGCTGCGTTTATTCCCCCTCAAGCCGATACCACGGTGGCTCTCAACGAACTACACTGGATCTTGTGCAAACTTAACTGCACATCCTGATGCCGCATTTATTGTAGCTTGAGGACTTTAATTATCTTCTTATGGCTACGTGGGATGGTAGCACGGTGAAATTGCAGAGCGCAAAAATATGTGTTATACATCAAAATAAAGCTTAACTTTATCCAGCTGTTGTCAGATTTCAAAAAGGCTTTACGGTGAAAGCAAACCATGCGATTGTCTGAGGACAGTGTCCAGCACACAAACGCATAACAAATCATTTTCAACCAGGGAGTTGCGACACGAAAGTCAGATATAGCGATCTAATATATGCCTTATCTTTGAAAATGTTCTTCTGTTGGCACTCCAAAAGGTCCCAGTTACATTACAAATGGTCCTTTTGTTCAATGAAGTCCTTCTTTATATCCATAAAAACTCAGTTTAGCTGGAGCGCTTCAGTCAATAATCCACTCTGTTTCCCTCCTTCAAAATGCATACAAAATGAATCCCAAACGTTACCAATAAACTTTTCCAAACAAGTCAATCAACATTTATAATCAAACCTTAGGTACCCTAATACGCAAATAAACAATAAAATTTAAGACGGAGAAACAGTCCACTGTCAGGACTCTCCTGTGAGGATCCAAAGATCAGCTTCACAATGGATCAACTTCTACCAGACCCCTTTCACCCGCAGAGGGGAGGAAGGATTGATGTGAGAGGTTTTGACAGCTCACACCCAGTCATAAAATTTAAACAGGAAAGAATTCTCTCTGGCTCTCTAGTATTGGGATGGAATGTCCTTTGTCTCCAGAAGAGTTTTGCTGCCCAAAAACTCTAGTGTCCAAAAAGTGACCACTGGAACAATATTCCGAACATCAGAATGTGGGGAATGATGAGAGATGGTTTATGAAAACGAATGTCTATTTTTTGATGTCATTATAAATGGTTTAAAATGGTGTAATGAAAATACTGTAACTTGGAAAGGATACCCCATTTAGCTGTCAATTTTTCATCCAATAAACTGTGATTTTAGTTTTCTAATAGGATAAATGTTTTGAGAAAACCTTGCACGGTAACTAGCCACGCCCCAAGGGAGGTTAGAAGAGCGTGTCAGTATGATGGAACCGCCCATTTCGACAGAGTGTTTAAAAGGACTGACAAAGAATGAACATATCAGACCAGTAGAGCGAGGAGCATTAGCTAAATGTGGGAAATGGTCGAAACATTGAACCTAAACAAGAGGTGAAAAAATAAACTCACCTTCCTTTAGACAAGAGAGATGAAGAGCTGCAGCTCTTGTCCATCGTAGTCCGAATCCTGAATACCAACACGAGGAGGACGACGCCAGAAGTTCACCTCAGACAATCACTGGTACAGCTGATTAGCTGTCTTGAATCAGATATCGAGAAAAGAAAATCTAAGTGAGACTATCCTACTATGCTCATCACCAATGGGAACTGTCGACATGGCTGGTTATCTTTCAGAGTGAACAACATTAGAAGACGGGAAAGGGGTGACCCTTTTTGGACAATCAGAGCCACACAGTTGGAAGACCAACAACTTTCTGAGAAGGCTTGGTTCCGCCTGAGATAAACAGCGAACGGCATTCAACACATAAATACATTCATTATTTCTTGTCTCAAATGGGCGATGGTTCGTGTGCAAGGTATATGATTTAATGTGAGGACTGTCCTAGAATGTATCCACGATAAGTGTTCTTTTCCTCTATCTCCCCCCTCTCCATCTATTTTGTAACAAGCCATCGTATCTTGTCACTTTTGTCTCATGTAAATGTATTCTGTGTAATTATTTATTGGTTAGTAAATAAATAATGAAACCAATTTGTGTAGTACTGGATAATCAGCAAGGCTGGGGTTCTTGCAGACCCAAGAAGGTTACAACTGTTCAGAATAAGAATTGATTTGAGGTAATGATTAATAAGTGACTGTTATCGATATAGAACTTATATCTTCTAGAGTTTAATTCAGGAGATTGTAACTTGTTAAACAACTTCGTCTGTGGTGCCCCAAATCCTAATGATTAAACTTTTGCTAAACATCATCTAAATACTCTCCTGCATCCCGCCTCACCCAATGTGGCGTGGATCTGCTTTTATTTCCTAAAGTATTTATATTTACTTTGGATCTGGAATCCCTCAACTGAAGCTAGCCAGCTAACTCCAGATATTAGTCAGCAAACCATTGCCAGCGGTCATCAGCTAACCTTCAGCTCGGAAAGCTCTCGCCAGTTCGAATAACGTGACTCTAACCAGAGCATAACGGACCTGTTATTTTTATCCCCGGATTCCTACCGCAAACATAACATTTTCATCTGGAACTTCACAACTAGCTAACCGCAATCCCGGATGACTACTCCTGGCTCGCGTTTCCATCCCAGAGCAAGCACCAATTTAGCTTGAAGCTAGCCCGGCCAGGGCTCCTGTGCTACCACCGAAGCATACTCCTGGGCTACAATATTGGCCTGCTAGCTACCTAGAGCTACTTGGAACCCTGCTAATTCCACGACTGGTCTATCGACGTCAGCGCACGAAGAGGCAAAAACAGACTTACCCCCATCGCGATGCCCCCCCCCAAAAGGCTAACTTTCTATCCCCTGCTATCTGCTTGCTTGCTAACCCGGTCTGCTAACTGCTAAACTGCCGGGCCCTGGTCTGCTAACTGCTAGCTTGCCTGCCCGGTCTGCTAACTGCTAGCTCTTGCTAACTGCTTGCTTGCTAACCCGGTCTGCTAACTGCTAGCTTACCCTGGTCTACTAACTGCTAGCCCATGCTAACTGCTTGCTTGCTAACCCGGCCTGCTAACTGCTAGCCTGCCCTGGTCTACTAGCTGCTAGCTTGTTTAGCTCCGGCCTACTAACTGTTAGCTTGTTAGCCTGCTAACTGTCTGAATCGCCGTGTCCCCAGCCAGCTCAACCACTCACTGGACCCATATGTTCACTTGGCTACGCATGCCTCTCTCTAATATCAATATGCCTTGTCCATTACTGTCCTGGTTAGTGATTACTGTCTTATTTCACTGTAGAGCCTCTAGCCCTGCTCAATATGCCTTAACCAACCATGTTGTTCCTCCTACATATGTAATGACATCACCTGGTTTAAACATCTCTAGAGACTATATCTCTCTCTTCATTACTCAATGCCTAGGTTTACCTCCAATGTACTCACATCCTACCTTACCTTTGTCTGTACACTATGCCTTGAATCTATGTTATCGTTCCCAGAAACGTGCTCCTTTTACTCTCTGTTCTGAACATGCTAGACGTCCAGTTCGTATAGTCTTTAGCCATACCCTTATCCTACTTCTCCTCTGTTCTTCTGGTGATGTGGAGGTTAATCCAGGTCCTGCAGTGCCTAGCTCACCTCCCACCCCCAGGTGCTCTCATTTGTTGACTTCTGTAAACGTAAAAACCTTGGTTTCATGCATGTTAACATTAGAAGCCTACTCCCCAAGTTTGCTTTACTCACTGCTTTAGCACACTCTGCCAACCCAGATGTCTTAGCCGTGTCTGAATCATTTTGAGCTTCAACAATTTGAGCTTCGACTTCTAAAAATTCACCTTTCCAGAAACAAGTTTCTCACGGTTGCCGCTTGCTATAGACCACCCTCTGCCCCCAGCTGTGCACTCGATACTATATGTGAACTGATTGCCCCCCATCTATCTTCTGAGCTCGTGCTACTAGGTGACCTAAACTGGGACACACCGGCCATCCTTCAAACTAAGCTTGATGCCCTCAATCTCACACAAATCATCAATGAACCTACCAGGTACAACCCCAAATCAGTAAACACGGGCACCCTCATATAAGTCATCCTAACTATTTCGCCCTCCAAATACACCTCTGCTGTTTTCAATCAAGATCTCAGCGATCACTGCCTCATTGCTTGCATCCGTAATGGGTCTGCGACCAAACGACCACCCCTCATCACTGTCAAACGCTCCCTGAAACACTTCTGCGAGCAGGCCTTTCTAATCGACCTTGCTGGGGTATCCTGGAATGACATTGACCTCATCCCGTCAGTAGATGATGCCTATTCTTTAAAAGTGCCTTCCTCACCATCTTAAATAAGCCCCTCTCAAAAAATTTAGAACTAGGAATAGATATAGTCCTTGGTTCACGCCAGACCTGTCTGCCCTTGACCAGCACAAAAACATCCTGTGGCGTTCTGCATTAGTATCGAATAGCCCCTGTGATATGTAACTTTTCAGGGAAGTTAGGAACAAATATACACAGGCAAGCTAAAGCTAAGGCAAGCTTTTTCAAACAAAAATTTGCATCCTGTAGTACTAACTCAAAAAGGTTCTGGGACACTGTAAAGTCCATGGAGAATAAGAGCACCTCCTCCCAGCTGCCCACTGCTCTGAGGCTAGGAAAAATTGTCACCACTGATAAATCCGCTATAATTGAGAATTTCAATAAGCATTTCTCTACGGCTGGCCATGCTTTCCACATCGCTACCCCTATCCCGGTCAACTGCCCGGCACCCTCCACAGCATCCCGCCCCCACCATTTCTCCTTTACCCAAATCCAGATAGCCGATGTTCTGAAAGAGCTTCAAAATCTGGACCCCTACAAATCAGCCGGGCTAGACAATCTGGTCCCTCTCTTTCTAAAATTATCTGCCGAAATTGTTGCAACCCCTATTACTAGCCTGTTCAACCTCTCTTTCGTATCGTCTGATATTCCCAAAGATTGTAAAGCTGCCGCGGTCATCCCCCTCTTCAAAGGGGGAGCCAAACTGCTACAGACCTATATCTATCCTACCCTGTCTTTCTAAGGTCTTCGAAAGCCAAGTTAACAAACAGATTACTGACCATTTCGAATCTCACCATACCTTCTCAGCTATGCAATCTGGTTTCAGAGCTGGTCATGGGTGCACCTCAGCCACGCACAAGGTTCTAAACGACATCATAACCGCCATCGATAAGAGACATTACTGTGCAGCCATATTCATCGACCTGGTCAAGGCTTTCACAACAGTCTTATTGGCAGACTCGACAGCCTTGGTTTCTCAAATGATTGCCTCGCCTGGTTTACCAACGATTTCTCTGATAGAGTTCAGTGTGTCAAATCGGAGGGCCTGTTGTCTGGACCTCTGACAGTCTCTATCGGTGTGCCACAGGGTTCAATTCTCGGGCAGACTCTCTTTTCTGTATACGTCAATGATGTTGCTCTTGCTGCTGGTGATTCTCTGATCCACCTCTACGCAGACGACACCATTCTGTATACTTATGGCCCCTCCTTGGACACTGTGTTAACTAACCTCCAGACGAGCTTCAATGCCATACAACTCTCCTTCCGTGGCCTCCAACTGCTCTTAAACGCAAGTAAAACTAAATGCATGCTTTTCAATCGATCGCTGCCCGCACCTGCTCGCCCGTCCAGCATCGCTACTCTGGACGGCTCTGACTTAGAATACGTGGACAACTACAAATACCTGGGTGTCTGGTTAGACTGTAAACTCTCCTTCCAGAGTCACATTCAGCATCTCTAATCCAAAATTAAATCTAGAATCGGCTTCCTATATCGCAAGAAAGCATCCTTCACTCATGCTGCCAAACATACCCTCGTAAAACTGACCATCCTACCGATCCTCGACTTCGGTGATGTCATCTATAAAATAGCCTCCAACACTCTACTCAACAAACTGGATGCAGTCTATCACAGTGCCATCTGTTTTGTCACCAAAGCCCCATACACTACCCACCATTGCGACCTGTGCGCTCTCGTTGGTTGGCCCTCGCTTCATACTCGTCGCCCAACCCACTGGCTACAGGTTATCTACAAGTCTCTGCAAGGTGAAGCCCCGCCTTATCTCAGCTCACTGGTCACCATAGCAGCACTCACTCGTAGCACGCGCTCCAGCAGGTATATCTCACTGGTCACCCCCAAAGCCAATTCCTCTTTTGGTCGTCTTTCCTTCCAGTTCACTGCTGCCCATGACTGGAACGAATTGCAAAAATCTCTGAAGCTGGAGACTCGCATCTCCTTCACTAGCTTTAAGCACCAGCTGTCAGAGCATTTTACAGATCACTGCACCTGTACTTAGCCTATCTGTAAACAGCCCATCTATCTACGTACCTCATCCCCATACTGTTATTTATCTTGCTCCTTTGCACCCCAGTATCTCTACCTGCACATTCATCTTCAGTGTTTAATTGCTATATTGTAATTACTTCGCCACCATGGCCTATTTATTTCCTTAACTTACCTCATTTGCACTCACTGTATATAGACTTTTTGTTTTCTTTTGTTCTACTGTATTATTGACTGTTTTGTTTATTCCATGTGTAACTCTGTTGTTGTATGTGTCAAATTACTATGCCTTATCTTGGCCAGGTCGCAGTTGTAAATGAGAACTTGTTCTCAACTAGCCTACCTGGTTAAATAAAGGTGAAATAAAAAATAAAAACATGTAAAAAAAACTTCTTGATGGGATCATTTACGTCAACATCAGCTGGATTGCAGCGAGCCAAATTCAAATTAAATTACAAAAAATATTTAATTTTCATGAAATCACAAGTGCAATATAGAAAAACACAGTTTAGCTTGTTGTTAATCCACCTGTCAGATTTCTATAATGCTTTTCGGCGAAAGCTATCCAAGCGTTTATGTAAGTAGAGGTGGAGCTGACCACTAAATTGTTTTTGTTTTTTTTGCAGGTCATGTTTTTTTTTGTTGGCAACACTTTGAAAACAAAGGTAAACATAATGTCCGTCTCTTCATAAGGCCACAGTCTTCTTAGTGTGACGTCTTGGTGATGCCGTCTCAATGTTCCCTAGTCCGTTCTGAGATGTTTGAAGGATCTGATATACATTACATAATGACAATGGCTAAAGTACAGTTAGGCCAAATAATACATGGATAACCTTTCAGATCTGAGGGCCAGGAAAACAGCCCATGGAACATGTCTGGCTAAGAAGAAAACAGCCAAGGAACATGTCTGGCTAAGAAGACAACAGCCAAGGAACATGTCTGGCTAAGAAGACAACAGCCAAGGAACATGTCTTAGTCAATCATTATTTATATATACACACTCTCACACACATTTACAAACAGATAGCCAGCCGCCAAGTAGATTGGTCACGAAAGTCAGAAAAGCCATAAATTAAATCGCTTGATCTTTGGATATTTGCAATCATGAGACTCCCAGTTACATAATAAATGTTCCTTTTGTTCCATAAAGATAATTTTTATATCCAAAATACCTCCATTTGTTTGGCGCATTATGTTCAGAAATCCACAGGAAAGAGCGGTCACGACATCACAGACAAGATTCCAAATAGTATCCGTAATGTCCACAGAAACACGTCAAACGTTATTTATAATCAATCCTCAGGTTGTTTTTAAAATATATAATCGATAATATATCAACCGGGACTTTAGCTTCGTCAATAGGAGATAGAGAGACACAATTACTGCTCCAAACTGTTGCGCAAGCAAAATTCTTGTGACACCCAGCTAGCTATACACTGACACGATGTGATCTTTCTCGCTCATTTTTCTAAAGACTGTTCACAACACGGGGAAGCCATAGGGAAAGGAATCTGGTTGATATCCCTTTAAATGGAGGGAAGGTATGCAATGGAACATGGAGCTTTCAAAATAGAGGCCACTTCCTGGTTGAATTTTCCTCAGGTTTTCGCCTGCAATATCAGTTCTGTTATACTCACAGACAATATTTTGACAGTTTTGGAAACTTTAGTTTTCTATCCTAATCTGACAATTATATGCATATTCTAGATTCTGGGCCTGAGAAATAGGCAGTTAAATTTGGGTACGTTTTTCATCCAAAAATCAAAATACTGCCCCCTACACTCAACAGGTTAACTGTTACATGATTCATTTAATTGGGTAACAATTAAACATAGTTAGTGGATTAAATAAATAAATCATCAGATTAATGAAAGTATTGTCACAACACCAGTTATGCCCTTTGTAAGGCAACCAAACAGGCAAAACGTCAGTACAGAGATAAAGTGGAGTTGCAATTCAGTGGCTCAGACACGAGACGTGCATTGCAGGGACTCCAGACAATCTCGGATTATAGGGCTCTCGAGTGGCACAGCAGTTTAAGGCACTGCATCTCAGTGATTGCAGCATCACTACAGACACCCTGGTTCGATTCCAGGCTGTGTCACAACTGGCCGTGATTGAGAGTCCCATAATGCGGCGCACAATTGGCCCAGCGACGCCCAGGTTTGACAGTTGTAGGCCGTCATTGTAAAGAATAATTTGTTCTTAACTGACTTGCTAGTTAATAACGGTTAAATAACAAATGTATATTCAATTAAAACTAAACTTCGTGTCAATCCAGCCGCCGTGTCAGATTTCAAAAGGTTTTACGGTGAAAGCAAACCATGCTATTATCTGAGGACAGCGTTCCGCATACAAAACCATGAAGGCAGGTGCGCCACGAAAGTCAGAAATAGCAATATAATTAATGCCTTACCTTTGAAGATCTTCTTCTGTTGGCACTCCAAATTGTCCCAGAAACATCACAAATGGTCCTTTTGTTCGATAATGTCCTTCTTTATGTCCCAAAAATGTCCATTTATTTTGAGCATTTGATTCAGAAATACACCAGTTCCAACTCGCCCAACATGACTACAAAATATCTAATAAGTTACCTGTAAACTTGGTCCAAACATTTCAAACAACGTTCCTAATCCAACCTCAGGTATCCTAAAATGTAAATAATCGATACAATTTAAGACGGAATAAACTGTTTCTAATACAGGATAAAAACAATGTGGAGTGCGCTCCTGTTCACGTGCACCTAAACAGTAGAGTCCACCTGGAGTGACACTTACAATGAATAGGACTTCTTCTTCATTTCTTAAAATAACAAAATTGAACAATTTCTAAAGACTGGTGACATCTAGTGGAAGCCATAGGAACTGCAACCAGGTTCCTAATAAATAGGGTTTCCCATAGAAAATCCTATGACCTCATTTCCCCCCCCGGATGGTTTGTCCTCGGGGTTTCGCCTGCCAAATCAGTTCTGTTATACACATTATCAGACATTATTTTAATAGTTTTAGAAACTTTAGTCTGTTTTCTATCCAAATCTACCAATTATATGCATATCATAGCTTCTGGGCCTGAGTAACATGCAGTTTACTTTGGGCACGCTTTTCATCCGGATGTCAAAATACTGCCCTGTACTCCAGAGAGGATAAACTACTGGCAACATTTCTCCCAAATCCCAAATAAGAAGCCCAATAGCCCATATAAGAATAACATATTCAATTGCCAATTGACATTTAGTTCCCTTCAGTTCGTATAGCCTACATTATCATTCCATTAATTTACATTGTTTTGTTTACCTTCACTTGCGTCATCTGTAAATGCTGTCACGGCCGTGTGACTGTTGCTGAGAATCGTTAGTAACAGTTGATAACACAACAAATACATGTAGGCTAATTCAATCTGTATGATTCAAAAGTGCAACCCATGCCTTAAAAGTTTGAACCCGACTCATGGCGCTGTACTTGGCTATGTCATCACACAGTTCCATGGTTAGAGCAGCAAAAGACCAGGGTACCGCCTACTATTGTACACTATTCTCCCTGTTATAATTCTATGTACATTAACCTTCCAGCATTACCATAGGTTGAATGTTGCAATTTTCAGAATGAATCAAACCACTGTTTTCATTCCTTCTCCAACCCTGTTTTTGAAGGTTCATAAAATGAACCCTAAATAATAAATTATCTAATCTACGAATTGGTGCTGAAACAGAGATGAAAATGCATATATTTAGGATGGCTTTCTTTCATTGATCCCTTATATTCTGAACACCTTCTCTCCATATATTCTATTGTATCTGTTGACTAAATTCTAACTTAAAGGTACACTGGATTTAAAGTGATGGCTTAAGATAAATGCACTAAAAACCCCACTGAATGAAAACTCCACGGGAAAATCTGTTGGCCAGCAAGTGGGAGGGTTTTCATCTGTTGAATGAAACGCATTCAGAGTGCGCAAGGTAGCCACACCTGCAGAGTTTTGCACGACTGAATAAGATAAGTCTAAATACCAAATACTGAGAAGTGCGTAGGAAAGGCATACATTCCTAAGTCGAGAACATGCCCTAAATGAATCAGTGAAAAGTGAGTTAAGGCTCTAATGTTAATGATGATGATTCCTAATATTGTGTCTGGTTTCATCCATCAGATGCCTGTGATCTCAAACTGGACCCAAACACAGCATACAGATACCTCTCTCTGTCTGAGGAGAACAGAAAGGTGACATGTAGGAGATTGATGAAGCAGCCATATCCTGATCACCCAGAGAGATTTATGGACCGTGGAAATGTGCTGTGTACAGAGGGTCTGACTGGGCGCTGTTACTGGGAGGTAGAGTGGAGTGGAAAAGATAGTTACATAGGAGTGACTTATAAAGGAATCAGCAGGACAGGAAAGCAAAGAGACTGTGGGCTTGGATACAATGACAAGTCCTGGAGTCTGTTCTGCCCTAAAAACAACGCCTGGCACAATAATGGTCACACTCACATAGACGTCCCCCCCTCCAGCTCCCACAGACTAGGAGTGTATCTGGACTGGCCAGCCGGCACTCTGTCCTTCTACAGAGTCTCCTCTGACACACTGACCCACCTGTACACATTCTACACCACATTCACTGAGCCCCTCTATCCAGGTTTTTATGTTTGGTATGAGGGCACTTCGGTGTCCCTGTGTCAGGTGGTCCCTTTGTCTAACACAACATGATGTTTCACTCTAATGGTCATGTTCAGTAAGACATACTGGAGCAACAATGTAGAATATCTCTCTAGTGTGTAAACATATGATTTTAAATATTCATGAATAAACACCATTGAAGTTGACAGACATTGGGGTCAACTGGGGTCATTAATTAATTGTAAAAACTGGTTTCCTTTCGAAATCATTGATCTTGTTGTTATTGGGATTCTTGGGGTTTGTAAATATTGTTGTCAAAAATATTTATTTGTCTTGGCACGACAATCTTGTTTCTGTATAAACTCAATTCCACTGAATGAAATGTACATGTGACTAATAAAGTTAATCAACCAGATGAAAGAAGAGAGGTGTAAATGTTTTAATATTGATAACAATATGACAGTACAGTAATAGAAGGAAGAAGAGAGGTGTAAATGTTTTAATACTGATCACAATATGACAGTACAGTAATAGATGACAGAAGAGAAGTGTAAATGTTTTAATACTGATCACAATATGACAGTACAGTAATAGATGGAAGAAGAGAGGTGGAAATGTTTTAATACTGATCAGAATATGACAGTACACTGAATGAATGTACAGTGTGGTGGCAGAATTGGTGTTGTAATTTCTAAAAGGATATGTTCTGTGTTGGACTGTGATGTCATGCCTTTCATAGACTCCTGGTATGTCTCACCCACAATGCCATTGTGTTCCGGAACTTTTGCTTGTATAAAATAACTGTTGTATAACAATATGATTGTGTTATTACCTCCCACTCTATAAGGGACATGTAACCGTTTACTCTTTGAGCTCCTTCCCTGTGAAATCAGTTCTCCCTCGCAGCTGCTTGATTAAAGGTTTTTCTCATATACAATGAAATAGACTCTGCCTTGATCTTTGAATCGTGATGAAAGCGATGTGACTTTTGACCTGTTTCACTTGGCTTGGACCCAGACATCTCCCTGGCCACAACTACAAAAGGTATTCAAAAATCTCTCTGTTTTCCAGCCGAGTGGTGAAAGATCTCTTGTCCTCCTAGTCATTTATATCCAACTGCCGATGAGCAACGATACATTTTATCTGTCATTTCTCTTCATTATTTATCTTCATATGACAAGGATTAACAATTATTTGCCAGTAGATTGTCAACGTGATTCATGAGGATGACTGCTAGCTAAGATTTTGAAAGTATGATGTTGACATGATCAGTCTAATCAAAGCTACGGTAGATATGTGATTTGACGTCATTTTATCTGTGGCCAATGACCTTGAGCCTTCTTGGATGGGAACTTCTAATGTAACTCTATGGCAGCACCAAAGGGGCTTGAATTTTCAAGCTCTACCTGTACATTTTGCGGTGATGTAGTGTCCCCATGAGTGACAGAACATTGAGTCAATCACGGCACAACTAGAGAACCTTATCAACCCCTATGCTCCTTATGTTCCACTGGCTGCCCCACCACCATAGAAAGCACTAAACTATGCTGAATTACCTGCAATTTGGAGCTGTCATACTTAAGAAAGCAAAAAGGAGACCATGTTTGTATGCGGCTTTATTAACTCAATTATTATTATTTTTTTTACATTGTTTGCAAACTGATATGTGACATGTATTAACCTCCCTGCGCACGGAACCCGCTAGCGGGCTGAAATTCCACAACATACGGTGATCGCTACATAAATAGTCATATTAAACATTCATGATAATACAAATGTCTCACATGTATCGAAAGCCTAGAATCTTGCTAATCCAACTGCGTTGTCAGATTTAAAAAAGGATTTACTGCGAAAGAATACGATGCAATTATCTGAGCATAGAGCCCCATAAAAAATATATGTTTTTAACCAGCACAGACGTAACATAATCACAAACTGCAATAAAATAAATTGTTTACCTTTGATGATCTTCGTCTGTTTGCAATTCCAATGCTCATTATTACACAATGAATGATCTTTTGTTTGATAAAATCCATTTTTATAGCCTAACACGAAACATTTTGTGAACCGCTTGTGTCGTGATATCCGCCTCATTCCATTTTCGACGACACATTCCAGGTAAGTAACCCACACAGAACATGACTTTTCCAGTCATGTTTGGTTTCACTGCAATCAACTGGTTTGTTTGTAACACAATCATGCAAAATGGCCCATCACCCGATTTGAAGACAAGTCATGACATCATTGTGCATCAATGATTTGCCCGCTGTTTCGTTGATTGACTGTCTTTTAACCCAATGACCACTGATCGTCTTGAAATCTAGCTGGGTAGATAGCCAATGAGCTGAGGTAAACGGCAATTGGTCATGTTTATGTGTTGCAAGACCAACCCATGTAGTAAGCTCCAGCGTAAAGAGAGTCATGCCCTATTGAAGTTTCATACCGGAAGGAGAAACATATTACGCACTGCATTGTTTGGTAAATGTGCAGATTCAGCTGTTTATATATCAATCATTATGGCGACTAAGTCAGGGAAAGCTAAATCTAAGTCTAGAAGATGTCGATGTCTAGCTGTCTGTCTTCTGGACTGCTTTGAGTTCAGCAACAGACACACCTCAGAGAACTTGGCAGAGGAACTGTTGAGTGGCCAGAGAATGGCAAGTAGATGGAAAAGTGGTCTGTTGTGTTAGCGACAATGCAGCTAACATAACCAAAGCCATGAAATGTTTCAAATGGACCCATCATCCATGTCTTGCCCAGACAATCATCCTGATTGTAAGAGATGCTCTGAAGGTGATGAAGCCCACTGTGGACAAAGTGAAAGCAGCTGTGGAATACCTCCACAGGAGCGCTGAAAACCTAGTCTACACAACGACAGATGGGGATGCCAGAGCTGAGGCCTGAACAAGACTGTACTACAATGTGGAATTCAACATTTTATACGTTGAAACAGTTTCTTGAGTCAAAGGATGCCATCATCTCTACCCTGGCCATTGTCAATGCACCTGTTGATGCTCTGACCCAAGAGGAATGGGAGGTGGTGGAGGAGGTGTGCAGAGTCCTGGAACTCTTTGAGCAGGTCACTGTGGAGATCAGTGGAGAGGTACAGTAAGCAGTTATTACTACATCATTATTTAATCCAGTATTATATATGTATATGAGCAGTAGATGAGAATGTAGTATCAGACAAAACATGAACCTGAACTAATAAGTTACTGTTCTCTCTTTTCAGCTATGCGACAGCCTCAAAAATGATACTCCTGTGTAAGGGACTGCAGCGAATCACAGCCAGCCGCCAGAGAGAAGCAAATGTAACCACAGGACATGTGACAGAGATGATGGACACCCTATGTTCATCAATGGTTGTTGATTTTGTCGCACTGCTTTGCTTTATCTTGACCAGTTGTAAATGAGAACTTGTTCTCAACTGGCCTACCTGGTTAAATAAAGGTGTTCTCAACTAGCCTACCTGGTTAAATAAAGGGTTATATATATAAATACCTGGTTAAATAAAGGGTTATATATATAAATACCTGGTTAAATAAAGGGTTATATATATAAATACCTGGTTAAATAAAGGGTTATATATATAAATACCTGGTTAAATAAAGGGTTATATATATAAATACCTGGTTAAATAAAGGGTTATATATATAAATATCTGGTGAAATAAAGGGTTATATATATAAATACCTGGTGAAATAAAGGGTTATATATATAAATACCTGGTGAAATAAAGGGTTATATATATAAATACCTGGTGAAATAAAGGGTTATATATATAAATACCTGGTGAAATAAAGGGTTATATATATAAATACCTGGTGAAATAAAGGGTTATATATATAAATACCTGGTGAAATAAAGGGTTATATATATAAATACCTGGTGAAATAAAGGGTTATATATATAAATACCTGGTGAAATAAAGGGTTATATATATAAATACCTGGTGAAATAAAGGGTTATATATATAAATACCTGGTGAAATAAAGGGTTATATATATAAATACCTGGTGAAATAAAGGGTTATATATATAAATACCTGGTGAAATAAAGGGTTATATATATAAATACCTGGTGAAATAAAGGGTTATATATATAAATACCTGGTGAAATAAAGGGTTATATATATAAATACCTGGTGAAATAAAGGGTTATATATATAAATACCTGGTGAAATAAAGGGTTATATATATAAATACCTGGTGAAATAAAGGGTTATATATATAAATACCTGGTGAAATAAAGGTGAAATAAAATGTAAATTAAAATGTAAATTAAAAATACATAAAATGGACAGAAAGTTCCACAGAATGGAATATAATCACGTGCTATCAGAAACCGCTGCACTTGACCCCAGGTTTAAGAAGTTAGCCTTCAGTGATGCCAGAGAGATTGATGAGGCTCTTCAAAGAATAACCTCAGCAGCAGGGAGGGACAGCCCCAGTAGTCAGCTGGCTCAGGCACCAGGGCAACAGGAAGAAGAGGGAGCAGATGGAGCAGAAGCACCAGCAGTAGTGCCACAAACGTCTGCTGTTTGGATGCTGTTTGACGAGAGAGCAACTGGGGATGCAGCACGAAGGAATCCCTCAGCAGGTGCAAGCCCATAATGGAGGTCCGATCCTATTTGGAGGAGCCCCTCAAAGATCTGCAGATCCTCTGAGCCGGTGGAAGAATAAAGCCTCTGTCTACCCACGGCTTACTAAAGTCAACTTTACTTTCTGCTCAGCTGTCTCTCCACCCTGATAATAAATTGTTTAACTGGTATCTTCCACCAGATGGCATTAAACACCTGCTGTTACTCGACATTACGTGAGTGTTCGGTTTCTTGGTCCTGATGACTCCTGTGAAATGTCTCAGCGGTGGAGTGCTGATCGAGGATCAGGTCCCCCTTCCCCACGTAATCTTATCCATTATGGTCTAAAAGGATAAACTTGTGGCGTCACTGGTGTACGGGATAATGATGACAGAACACTGTGTTTGTGATCCTTATACTAAGTAATAATAATGTCATTCAATGTATTTATCCTCTTACTCTGTCCTCAAGCATACAGCACTAAACATACAGCCATCTCAGGGCATCAACATCTCCTGGGGGGCATATCAACATTCTACATGGACTTCCCCTCCTTGTCTCCTTTCCTTCATCTATCAACATTCTACATGGACTTCCTCTCCTTGTCTCC
Source organism: Oncorhynchus mykiss (assembly GCF_013265735.2). Classification (NCBI taxonomy): domain Eukaryota; kingdom Metazoa; phylum Chordata; class Actinopteri; order Salmoniformes; family Salmonidae; genus Oncorhynchus; species Oncorhynchus mykiss. The sequence continues at coordinate 68,215,987 of NC_048577.1, forward strand.
TTTCCTTCATCTATCAACATTCTACATGGACTTCCTCTCCTTGTCTCCTTTCCTTCATCTATCAACATTCTACATGGACTTCCTCTCCTTGTCTCCTTTCCTTCATCTATCAACATTCTACATGGACTTCCTCTCCTTGTCTCCTTTCCTTCATCTATCAACATTCTACATGGACTTCCTCTCATTGTCTCCTTTCCTTCATCTATCAACATTCTACATGGACTTCCTCTACTTGTCTCCTTTCCTTCATCTATCAACATTCTACATGGACTTCCTCTCCTTGTCTCCTTTCCTTCATCTATCAACATTCTACATGGACTTCCTCTCCTTGTCTCCTTTCCTTCATCTATCAACATTCTACATGGACTTCCTCTCCTTGTCTCCTTTCCTTCATCTATCAACATTCTACATGGACTTCCTCTCCTTGTCTCCTTTCCTTCATCTATCAACATTCTACATGGACTTCCTCTCCTTGTCTCCTTTCCTTCATCTATCAACATTCTACATGGACTTCCTCTCCTTGTCTCCTTTCCTTCATCTATCAACATTCTACATGGACTTCCTCTACTTGTCTCCTTTCCTTCATCTATCAACATTCTACATGGACTTCCTCTCCTTGTCTCCTTTCCTTCATCTATCAACATTCTACATGGACTTCCTCTCCTTGTCTCCTTTCCTTCATCTATCAACATTCTACATGGACTTCCTCTCCTTGTCTCCTTTCCTTCATCTATCAACATTCTACATGGACTTCCTCTCCTTGTCTCCTTTCCTTCATCTATCAACATTCTACATGGACTTCCTCTACTTGTCTCCTTTCCTTCATCTATCAACATTCTACATGGACTTCCTCTCCTTGTCTCCTTTCCTTCATCTATCAACATTCTACATGGACTTCCTCTCCTTGTCTCCTTTCCTTCATCTATCAACATTCTACATGGACTTCCTCTCCTTGTCTCCTTTCCTTCATCTATCAACATTCTACATGGACTTCCTCTACTTGTCTCCTTTCCTTCATCTATCAACATTCTACATGGACTTCCTCTCCTTGTCTCCTTTCCTTCATCTATCAACATTCTACATGGACTTCCTCTCCTTGTCTCCTTTCCTTCATCTATCAACATTCTACATGGACTTCCTCTTCTTGTCTCCTTTCCTTCATCTATCAACATTCTACATGGACTTCCTCTACTTGTCTCCTTTCCTTCATCTATCAACATTCTACATGGACTTCCTCTACTTGTCTCCTTTCCTTCATCTATCAACATTCTACATGGACTTCCTCTACTTGTCTCCTTTCCTTCATCTATCAACATTCTACATGGACTTCCTCTACTTGTCTCATTTCCTTCCTCTCAACTACATAAGAGAACTGGACAGGTGAAAGCAATGTTTCCACACCTAGTTGTCACGCCCTGACCTTAGAGAGCCGTTTTATTTCTCTATTTGGTTAGGTCAGGGTGTGATGTGGGGTGGGCATTCTATATTTTGGTTTTCTATGATTTTGTATCTAGGTTTTGGCCCGGTATGGTTCTCAATCAGGGACAGCTGTCTATTGTTGTCTCTGATTGGGAACCATACTTAGGTACCCTTTTTCCCTCCTTTCTTTGTGGGAAGTTAACTTTGTTTGTGGCACAAAGCCCTTAAGCTTCACGGTTGTTTTGTATTGTTCTTTAGTTCACACATCTTTAGTTCACAATGGCAAGCCCAATCAAATGAATGGATGCTGACAGCATTGCAGATGTTACAGATTTTAGATGAGCTGGAGTCGAATGGAGGATTGGATATTAAGTCTGAAATCAAACATGCTGATGACATTGTAGGGTCTATATTGATTCTGACTTTGAGCCTCTGTTATGTCTGGGTCTATATCTATACCCTACTTCAGTAACTCTGCTATGTCTGGGTCTATATCTATACCCTACTTCAGTAACGATGTTATGTCTGGGTCTATGACCTGTGTCCTCATCCTCATTCAGTAACTATGTTATGTCTAGGTCTACATCTGTGTCCTCATCCTCATTCAGTAACTATGTTATGTCTGGGTCTATATCTGTGTCCTCATCATCATTCAGTAACTATGTTATGTCTGGGTCTATATCTGTGTCCTCATCATCATTCAGTAACTATGTTATGTCTGGGTCTATATCTGAAGGCCCTGAAATCATAGCCTCATACCAGACTTGGGTAAAGGTCACATCATTGTAAGTATTTGAGGTGAACTTGATTTCCACTGATCATTAAACATTTGGGACTATTCCGTTCCATTTCAACAACAACTTGTAGTTGTGGTAATAAATCATGGTGTGACAGTGACACTCTGCCTCCACCTAGTGGTGTCCTCACAGAGTTCTATAGTGGTCCACCTAGTGGTATCCCCACAGAGTTCTACAGGGGTCCACCTAGTGGTATCCCCACAGAGTTCTACAGGGGTCCACCTAGTGGTATCCCCACAGAGTTCTACAGGGGTCCACCTAGTGGTATCCACACAGAGTTCTATAGTGGTCCACCTAGTGGTATCCCCACAGAGTTCTACAAGGGTCCACCTAGTGGTATCCACACAGAGTTCTACAGGGGTCCACCTAGTGGTATCCCCACAGAGTTCTACAGGGGTCCACCTAGTGGTATCCACACAGAGTTCTATAGTGGTCCACCTAGTGGTATCCCCACAGAGTTCTACAGGGGTCCACCTAGTGGTATCCACACAGAGTTCTACAGGGGTCCACCTAGTGGTATCTACACAGAGTTCTACAGGGGTCCACCTAGTGGTATCCACACAGAGTTCTACAGGGGTCCACCTAGTGGTATCCACACAGAGTTCTACAGGGGTCCACCTACTGGTATCTACACAGAGTTCTACAGGGGTCCACCTAGTGGTATCCACACAGAGTTCTACAGGGGTCCACCTAGTGGTATCCACACAGAGTTCTACAGGGGTCCACCTAGTGGTATCCACACAGAGTTCTACAGGGGTCCACCTAGTGGTATCCACACAGAGTTCTACAGGGGTCCACCTAGTGGTATCTACACAGAGTTCTACAGGGGTCCACCTAGTGGTATCCACACAGAGTTCTACAGGGGTCCACCTAGTGGTATCCACACAGAGTTCTACAGGGGTCCACCTAGTGGTATCCACACAGAGTTCTATAGGGGTCCACCTAGTGGTATCCACACAGAGTTCTATAGGGGTCCACCTAGTGGTGTCCACACAGAGTTCCCCTGTCCAGAGTTCTATAGGGGTCCACCTAGTGGTATCCCCACAGAGTTCTATAGGGGTCCACCTAGTGGTATCCACACAGAGTTCTATAGGGGTCCACCTAGTGGTGTCCACACAGAGTTCCCCTGTCCAGAGTTCTATAGGGGTCCACCTAGTGGTGTCCACACAGAGTTCTATAGGGGCCCACCTAGTGGTATCTACACAGAGTTCTACAGGGGTCCACCTAGTGGTATCCACACAGAGTTCTATAGGGGTCCACCTAGTGGTATCCACACAGAGTTCTATAGGGGTCCACCTAGTGGTGTCCACACAGAGTTCCCCTGTCCAGAGTTCTATAGGGGTCCACCTAGTGGTATCCACACAGAGTTCTACAGGGGTCCACCTAGTGGTATCCACACAGAGTTCTACAGGGGTCCACCTAGTGGTATCCACACAGAGTTCTATAGGGGTCCACCTAGTGGTATCCACACAGAGTTCTATAGGGGTCCACCTAGTGGTGTCCACACAGAGTTCCCCTGTCCAGAGTTCTATAGGGGTCCACCTAGTGGTGTCCACACAGAGTTCTATAGGGGCCCACCTAGTGGTATCTACACAGAGTTCTACAGGGGTCCACCTAGTGGTGTCCACACAGAGTTCCCCTGTCCAGAGTTCTACAGGGGTCCACCTAGTGGTATCCACACAGAGTTCTATAGGGGTCCACCTAGTGGTATCCACACAGAGTTCTACAGGGGTCCACCTAGTGGTATCCACACAGAGTTCTACAGGGGTCCACCTAGTGGTATCCACACAGAGTTCTACAGGGGTCCACCTAGTGGTATCTACACAGAGTTCTACAGGGGTCCACCTAGTGGTATCCACACAGAGTTCTACAGGGGTCCACCTAGTGGTATCCACACAGAGTTCTACAGGGGTCCACCTAGTGGTATCCACACAGAGTTCTATAGGGGTCCACCTAGTGGTATCCACACAGAGTTCTATAGGGGTCCACCTAGTGGTGTCCACACAGAGTTCCCCTGTCCAGAGTTCTATAGGGGTCCACCTAGTGGTGTCCACACAGAGTTCTATAGGGGCCCACCTAGTGGTATCTACACAGAGTTCTACAGGGGTCCACCTAGTGGTGTCCACACAGAGTTCCCCTGTCCAGAGTTCTACAGGGGTCCACCTAGTGGTATCCACACAGAGTTCTATAGGGGTCCACCTAGTGGTATCCACACAGAGTTCTATAGGGGTCCACCTAGTGGTATCCACACAGAGTTCTATAGGGGTCCAGCTAGTGGTACCCACACAGAGTTCTATAGGGGTCCACCTAGTGGTATCCAAACAGAGTTCTATAGGGGTCCACCTAGTGGTATCCACACATAGTTCCCCTGTCCAGAGGTCTATAGGGGTCCACCTAGTGGTATCCACACAGAGTTCTATAGGGGTCCACCTAGTGGTATCCAAACAGAGTTCTATAGGGGTCCACCTAGTGGTATCCACACATAGTTCCCCTGTCCAGAGGTCTATAGGGGTCCACCTAGTGGTATCCACACAGAGTTCTATAGGGGTCCATCTAGTGGTATCCACACAGAGTTATATAGGGGTCCACCTAGTGGTATCCACACAGAGTTCTATTGGGGTCCACCTAGTGGTATCCACACAGAGTTCTACAGGGGTCCACCTAGTGGTATCCACACAGAGTTCTATAGGGGTCCACCTAGTGGTATCCACACAGAGTTATATAGGGGTCCACCTAGTGGTATCCACACATAGTTCTATAGGGGGAACCCTGCACACCTGCCATGTCATATCAACACATATGGTTTAGGGTTCAGATCTGGCATCATTGGGTTCACTCAGGTGCTGTAGTACAGGAAGTGTTCTGGATCTCTTTCTACACTGAGGACAGTCATAGTCTCCTGAAGGAGCAGGTTTCTCCCAGTATCTGGTGATGCACTGTCTGCAGAACGTGTGTCCACAGGTGATAGAGACAGGATCCCTCAGCACCTGGTGACACACTGCACACCTGGACTGATCCTCTGTCAGAGAGCTGAAAGAACATTATTAAAACATAAAGACGTTGTGATCCTTCACTGCTATTTCTCAGCTAATGTAATATCATGATTAACTTTTGAATATATTCCGAGATTAAAGGGCATTGGTCCACTTTGAACATATTCAGGAAGATCCATTGACCAGTCAGTCACTCTTCATAGAGACAGCTGGGTACCGGAGACTGATCTCAGGGTCTGGTTGGAGCCTCAGGAAATATCAAGTAGATTTCCACAATGCATGTTTAGTAATTAAACCTACTAGTATTCCATACAGTAATGATGATCAGTAGTAGTAGAAAGCAGCCTGTATCATTATTTAACCCCTAGTATTCCATACATTAATGATGATCAGTAGTAGTAGAAAGCAGACTGTATCATTATTTAACCCCTAGTATTCCATACAGTAATGGTGATCAGTAATATGAAAAGGCATTGAACGTTGAACCCCCAACCTCCCAACCAGGTCGTAGTCTGTTACATTCTCACATTCTCCACAAATCTATGAGAAATTCCCCTTTTTTATAATGTATCATGTAAAGAAGTAACCTTACTTTAGGGCAAAAGGGCATTGGTCCACTGATAACATTGAGGATTGTCCCTGGAGCAGTCATAGAGAGACAGCTGGGTACTGCTCTCTGGGTGTGGGGGTTGGCAGCGCCCCCCTCCTCTCTCTCCTCAGAGACATTCATTCATCTTAGGGGCATGTTCCAACTCCCAGAAATACAGCGCTATAAAGAGTCACACACACTTCCTTGATCAAACATATACTTCCTAGTGTGTCACAGGCTCGTAAAGACATGCAGTACTACCCAGATTGACACATCATACCTCCATCAAACACCCATCTAATAATAACACAAGTTGTCCCTTACTTCAGTATTCACCCTCTGTTCTGGCTGTTACATTACTGTTTCTGAAATACAATACCGTACAGACTTCTCTCCATTCCATTTCAACAATAACTTGTAGTTGTGGTAATAAATCATGGTGTGACAGTGACACTCTGCCTCTACCTAGTGGTGTATCCACACAGAGTTTCCCTGTCCAGAGTTCTATAGGGGTCCACCTAGTGGTGTCCACACAGAGTTCCCCTGTCCAGAGTTCTATAGGGGTCCACCTAGTGCCAGGTGCCAGGTGCCAAGTGCACCGGTTTGAGGTGTAGTAGGTGCCAAGTGCACCGGTTTGAGTGTGTGAAGAACTGCAGCGCTGCTGGGTTTTTCACACTGAACAGTTTCCTGTGTGTATGGAATGGAATGGTCCCCCACCCAAAGGACATCCAGCCAACTTGACACAACTATAGGAAGCATTGGAGTGAACATGAGTCGGCATCCCTGTGGAACCCTTTCAGCACCATGTAGAGTCCATGAGACTGTTCTGAGGACAAAGGGTGCTACTCAATATTAGGAAGGTGTTCTTAATGTTTTGAACACTCGGTGTATATGGTAGCTATTTACAGGAATAGACTGGCCCAAAGTGGTGTATGTGCATGTATTTCAATCAGTGGTGGTCAGTGTCATTTAAGACTTGGGAGGACACATTTTGGTTTCATGACTGTCATTCATGTTCCATTCACCCGTTCAATGTAACAGCTATACAGTTGAAGTCGGAAGTTTACATGCACTTAGGTTGGAGTCATTAAAACTCATTTTTTCAACCACTCCACACATTTCTTGTTAACAAACTGTAGTTTTGGCAAGTCAGTTAGGACATCTACTTTGTGCATGACACAAGTCATTTTTCAACAATTGTTTACAGACAGATTGTTTCACTTATAATTCACTGTATCACAATTCCAGTGGGTCAGAAGTTTACATACACTAAGTTGACAGTGCCTTTAAACAGCTTGGAAAATTCCAGAAAATGATGTCATGGCTTTAGAAGCTTCTGATAGGCTAATTGACATCATTTGAGTCAATTGGAGGTGTACCTGTGGATGTATTTCAAGGCCAACCTTCAAACTCAGTGCCTCTATGCTTAACATCATAAGAAAAATTTAAAAAATCAGCCAAGACCTCAGAAAAAAAATTGTAGACCTCCACAAGTCTGGATCATCCTTGGGAGCAATTTGCAAATGCCTGAAGGTACCACGTTCATCTGTACAAACAATAGTACGCAAGTATAAATACCATGGGACCACGCAACAGTCATACCCCTCAGGAAGGAGACACGCTCTATCTCCTAGAAATGAATGTACTTTGGTGCGAAAAGTGCAAATCAATCCCAGAACAACAGCAAAGGACCCTCTGAAGATGCAGGAGGAAACAGGTACAAAATAATCTATATCCACAGTAAAACGAGTCCTATATCGACATAACCTGAAAGGCCGCTCAGCAAGGAAGAAGCCACTGCTCCAAAACAGCCATAAAAAAGCCAGACTACGGTTTGCAACTACACATGGGGACAAAGATTGTACTTTTTGGAGAAATGTCCTCTCGTCTGATGAAACAAATATAGAACTGTTTGGCCATAATGACCATCGTTATGTTAGGAGGAAAAGGGGGAGGCTTGCAAGCTGAAGAACACCATCCCAACCGTGAAGCACGGGGGTGGCAGCATCATGATGTAGGGGTGCTTTGCTGCAGGAGGGACTGGTGCACTTCACAAAATAGATGACATCATGAAGAAAGAAAATTATGTGGATATCTTGAAGCAACATCTCAAGACATCAGTCAGGAAGTTAAAGCTTAGTCGCAAATGGGTCTTCCAAATGGACAATGATCCCAAGCATACTTCCAAAGTTGTGGCAAAACGGCTTAAGGACAACAAAGTCAAGGTATCTGGAGTGGCCATCACAAAGCCCTGACCTCAATCCCATAGAAAATTTGTGGGCAGAACTGAAAAAGCGTGTGCGAGCAAGGAGGCCTACAAACCTGACTCAGTTACACCAGCTCTGTCAAGAGGAATGGGCCACCATTCACCCAACTTATTGTGGGAAGCTTGTGAAAGGCTACCCGAAACGTGTGACCCAAGTTGAACAATTTAAAGTCAATACACTCAATTAGTATTTGGTAGCATGTAAACTTCTGACCCACTGGGAATTTGATGAAAGAAATAAAAGCTGAAATAAATCACTCTACTATTATTCAGACATTTCACATTCTCTTAAAATAAAGTGGTGATCCTAACTGACCTAAGACAAGGCATTTTCACGAGGATTATATGTCATGAATTGTGAAAAACTGAGTTTAAAGGTATTTGGCTAAGGTGTATGTAAACTTCCGACTTCAACTGTAGGTTTAGGCTAATACATGATACTCAAATTTTCCTTACAACGGTGCTGTACAAATGACCTGGACTAACCTGTACTCCCGCACATTGACTTGGTACCAGTACCCCCTGTGTACAGCCTCGTTATTGTTATTCTATTGTGTTACTTTTCATCATTTTTTCCCCGTTTCGTTCCGTTTGCTTCTGTTAAAAAAAATGTTTAAACAGAATCGGCGGGATGAATACACCCCTGATCACGCGTAAACACAGTTCACTTTCACAGCAGCCATGTTGTATTCCTTCTCGCATCTATGTGCTCCCCTCCTCTCACCTTTTCACTTTGCTTGTGGCCTTCAATGTACAACACATCAGATGTATGTGACCAGGCAAAAAAAAAAACTTTCCAAGCCAAACCACATCATAACCACTACACACAGCCTACATCGTTGTCACCGTATTAGCTAAAGTAACATCAGTCAACATAGCTAATAGAACTAACGAGTTAGTAAAGCTGCTACAATCATGAAGTAATGTTACATTTGACAGTCAGTAAGCGGTTACGGCAGAGGCCCCGATTTCAAAAAATGTGTCAAACCAAAGCTTACCTTGGAAGAGTTCCAGTGTTGTGTTGGATAGTCATAGACAGCTAGCTAACATATCTTCCCTCTGTTTTAGCAGGGTGTTTGAGTAGGCTAAACAACTGTATCTAGCTGCATTTTCTAGCTAAGCAAGTTGGATAGTCATAGCCAACTAGCTAACATATCTTCCCTCTGTTTTAGCAGGGTGTTTGAGTAGGCGAAACAACTGTATCTAGCTGCATTTTCTAGCTAAGCAAGTTGGATAGTCATAGCCAGCTAGCTAACATATCATCCCTCTGTTTTAGCAGGGTGTTTGAGTAGGCGAAACAACTGTATCTAGCTGCATTTTCTAGCTAAGCAAGTTGGATAGTCATAGCCAGCTAGCTAACATATCATCCCTCTGTTTTAGCAGGGTGTTTGAATAGGCTAAACAACTGTATCTAGCTGCATTTTCTAGCTAAGCAAGTTGGATAGTCATAGCCAGCTAGCTAACATATCATCCCTCTGTTTTAGCAGGGTGTTTGAATAGGCTAAACAACTGTATCTAGCTGCATTTTCTAGCTAAGCAAGTGAAACTGAAAGTGAATCTCTAGCTTCTCCTTCTCCTAGGAGAAGCCTAGTGGTTAGAGCGGTGGACTAGTAACCGGAAGGTTGCAAGTTCAAACCCCCGAGCTGACAAGGTACAAATCTGTCGTTCTGCCCCTGAACAGGCAGTTAACCCACTGTTCCTAGGCCATCATTGAAAATAATAAGTATAATAATATAATAATAATATTATAAACAAGAATTTGTCCTTAACTGACTTGCCTGGTTAAATAAATACAAAAACATTTGGGAAGAAATTAAATTTGTTCAAAACTGTTCAACTATTATCTTTCTCTTTGAGTCAACTACTCACCACATGTTATGCACTGCAGTGCTAGCTGGCTGTAGCTTATGCTTTCAGTACTAGATCAATTCTCTGATCCTTTGATTGGGTGGACAACATGTTCATGCTACAAGAGCTCTGATAGGTTGTAGGACGTCCTCTGGAAGTTGTCATAATTACTGTGTAAGTCTACGGAAGGGGGTGAGAACCATGAGCCTCCCAGGTTTTGTATTGAAGTCAATATACCCAGAGGACGGAAGGTCTTCCGGCTATACCATGGTGCTACCCGTTGAGGCTACTGTAGACCTTCATTGCAAAACAGGGTGTTTTAATATTTTTTGGGGGGTGAAGTTAATATATTTTATATAATTTTTATTTAAAAAGGATAACTTTAAATATTTTCACAGAGGAGGATGGTCCTCCCCTTCCTCCTCTGAGGAGCCTCCACTGATTTAAATGTCATACTCTTATAAAAAATAAAACATTGAGAACTGCACTTCTTTCATCTGGTTGATTAACCTTTATTAGTCAAATCTGTGACCTGTACATTTCATTCAGTGGAATTGTGTTTATACAGAAGCAAGATCGTTTTGTCAGCAATTTTACAGACAGGAATATTTACAAACATGAAAAAGCAATAACAGCACGATCAATGATGTCTAAATGAGACGTTTTAACAACAGTGGTGATACATTCTATTCATTGTTATTTTACAATGTCTATCAATTTCAGTGGGGTATAATCATGAATATTTAGATATAATAATCATCTGTTAACTCATGACTAGAGAGTTAATATCAATATTTGGTCCAGTGTGTCTTACTGAACATAACCATGATTAGAGTCAAATATCAAGTGTTTGGCACAGGGACCACCTGACACAGGGACATTGAAGAGGAGTCATCCCAAAGCTGAAACCCTGGATAGAGGGGCTCAGTGAATGTGGTGTGGAATGTGTACAGGTGTGTCAGTGTGTCAGAGGAGACTCTGTAGAAGGACAGAGTGCCGGCTGGCCAGTCCAGATACACCCCTAGTCTGTGGGAGCTGGAGGAGGGGACGTCTATGTCAGTGTAATTATCATTGTGCCAGGCAGTGTAACGGTTGTTAAAGCAGCTCAGACTCCAGGACTTGTCATTCTGTCCAATCACACAGTCCTCATCCCCCCCTTCTCTCCTGCTGATTCCTTTATATGTCACTCCTACATCAGCCCCTATCCCACTCCTCTCTGCCTCCCAGTAACAGAGCCCAGTCAGACCCTCTCTACACAGCACCTGTTCACAGTCCACAAATCTCTCTGGGTGATCAGGATACGGCTGAGCCTCTTCGCTACGTGTCACCTTTCTGTTGTCCTCGGACAGAGAGAGCTTTATGTTTACTGTGTTTGGGTCCAGTGTGAGATCACAGGCATCTGATGGGGAAGACCAGGGATATTACAAATCATCTTCATATCACATCAGAATGTTAATGGTTCTAGGTATTTAAGGACCACATCAGAATGTTAATGGTTCTAGGTATTAAAGGACCACATCAGAATGTTAATGGTTCTAGGTAATAAAGGACCACATCAGAATGTTAATGGTTCTAGGTAATAAAGGACCACATCAGAATGTTAATGGTTCTAGGTAATAAAGGACCACATCAGAATGTTAATGGTTCTAGGTATTAAAGGACCAAACAAAGAGTATTTAAGACTTGCTGAGTGATGATACGTTATACTGTATGGTCATATAAAACACAGACACACAGCAACAAAAAACCACAGAGTGAAGTCCTATTAGGGTAACCACACATGCATACATTACTTATCAATCAAGCTGTGAAAAATTATTTCATTATTTTCTAACCCCTTACTTGAAATAAGACTGAGCAATAACAAGCTAATTCTTCACAGCAGTCAACACTCACATTTTCTAGGCCAAGGTTTGATTGTGTGCACTCCACCAGGTTCCACACTGTGGGGAGCAGGAGAACAGGCAGTAAATCTATCTGCCTTACACACAGACGGTCAGCATATCACACTGTTCATGTGGTGGTAAGTAAAGTATGTCTGGCTCACAGTGCATGACAATTATCATACCTAACCTGATAACTATTAATCATTATAACTAACCTGCTAACTATCAATCATCATAACCAACCTAAACTCAGAAAAATGTCTTACAGTATTGTGGTGAAGCTGTGATTATAGCTGGCAAGGAATGATTTCCTCAAATCATGAAGTAATGGCTCTATGCCTCTGCCTCCTTGCCACCTCCTCCTGGGTCTCTGAGAAACTGTTATAAGGCAGAGAGTTCTGGCAGGTGATTGAGGGGAGCTGGTGCTTTAATGAGCGTTGGGTTTCGTAACCTACAAGTCTGTGCTGGGTAGCGCTGCCGGGGATGAAGGCAGGAAGTGAGGGGGAATTTGGGGGACCAGATCAAATAGTTGGGTTTCAAGGGGTGCTCATCCTCTCCCCTACACCTTGGGAATAGAGCAGGCTGCTTGCTGTAGCATGTTCTTTTTGTATCCGACTTAAATAATTAGCCTGAACTAGAGCAAAGCTTTTGCAGACTGTGGATCTTAAAGTGGGCTGGGTCCTATATGACTGTATCACTATGGTGTGTACTGGGCTAATGTTCCCTGTCAGCAGTGAATTCACATGTTTGTGGAGTATCACTTTTGTGCAAGGTGTCACCTTCTAGTGCGTAATGATGCTCATAGCCTATCATTATACCACAGAGCCTATCATTATACCACAGAGCTTATCATTATACCACAGAGCTTATCATTATACCACAGAGCCTATCATTATACCACAGAGCTTATCATTATACCACAGAGCCTATCATTATACCACAGAGCTTGTTTATCCACAGAGCCTATCATTATACCATAGAGCTTGTTTATCCACATAGCCTATCATTATACCACAGGGCTTGTTTATCCACATAGCCTATCATTATACCACAGGGTTTGTTTATCCACATAGCCTATCATTATACCACAGGGCTTGTTTATCCACATAGCCATGCTACTCTGATCTACCAGTACCTGTCCCTCCACTCAGGTGGTCTACTCTGATCTACCAGTACCTGTCCCTCCACTCAGGTGGTCTGAAGCTCTATTACAGTATGTCAATCATAAACACATATTGACGCAAACCCTCTACATACTTGAGTTTCTCCAGTCTGCAGTGTGGATCCTCAAGTCCAGCAGAGAGCAGTCTGACTCCTGAGTCTCCTGAGCGATTGTTATTCAGGTCCAGCTCTTTCAGGTGTGAGGGGTTTGACCTCAGAGCTGAGACCAGAGATGCACAGCCTTCCTCTTCAACTCCACAGAGCGACAAGCTGCAGAGAGTTAAACATGATTTCAAAATCACACTGCTATTCTTTGAACATAAAAAGATGCAGCTAAAAACAATAAAAGTCTCTTAGGAAAGCAGTCAGGCCCCTTGAAGTTTACCAAAAGTCTCTTAGGAAAGTAGTCAGGCCCCTTGAAGTTTACCAGAAGTCTCTTAGGAAAGTAGTCAGGCCCCTTGAAGTTTACCAAAAGTCTCTTAGGAAAGTAGTCAGGCCCCTTGAAGTTTACCAGAAGTCTCTTAGGAAAGTAGTCAGGCCCCTTGAAGTTTACCAAAAGTCTCTTAGGAAAGCAGTCAGGCCTCTTGAAGTTTACCAGAAGTCTCTTAAGAAAGTAGTCAGGCCCCTTGAAGTTTACCAAAAGTCTCTTAGGAAAGTAGTCAGGCTCCTTGAACTTTACCAAAAGTCTCGTAGGAAAGTAGTCAGGCCCTTTGAAGTTTGCCAAAAGGCACCTAAAGGACTCAGACCATGAGAAATAAGATGAAAGCAAGATTGAACTCTTTGGCCTGAATGCCAAGCACGTTTGGAGGAAACCTGGCACCATTTCTAAGGTGAAGCATGGTGGTGGCAGCATCATGCTGTGGGGCTCTTTTTCAGCGGCAGGGACTGGGAGACCAGTCAGGTTTGAGGGAACGATTAACAGAGGAAAATACAGAGAGATCCTTGATGAAAACCTGCTCCAGAGCGCTCAGGACCTCAGACTGGGGCGGTGGTTCATCTTCCAACAGAACAGCGACCCTAAGCACACAGCCAAGACAATGCAGGAGTGGCTTTGGGACAAGTCTCAATGTCCTTGAGTGGCCCAGCCAGAGCCCGGACTTGAACCCGATCAAACATCTCTGGAGACCTTAAAATAGCTGTGCAGCAGTGCTCCCCATCCAACCTGAGAAGAATGGGAGAAACTCCCCAAATACAGGTGTGCCAAGCTTGTAGCGTCATACCCAAGAAGACTCGAGGCTGTAATCGCTGCCAAAGGTGCTTCAACAAAGTACTGCGTAAAGGGTCAGAATACTTATGTAAATGTGAAATTCTCAGATCTTTTTTTTTTATACATTTGCAAAAAAAAATCTAAAAACATGTTTTTGCTTTGTCATTATGGGGTATTGTGATGTCATTATGGGGTATTGTGATGTCATTATGGGGTATTGTGTGTATATTGATGAGGGGAAAAAACTATTTAATCCATTGGAGATTAACGTAACAAAATGTGGAAAAAATTAAGGGGTCTGAATCCTTTCCAAATATACTGTAGATACAGTAAAGTCTACATCTGTATGTGTATGTATGTATATATATATATATATATATACACACACACTGTCAGTCAAAGGTCAGATGGTCAGATTTACATTGAATTGTGTATTTTCGTCCTTAAACACACGTGGATCTGGTGAACATCTACCACCTGTTGACCAACTACAGGAACGCTGACCTCAGAGTCTCCAGTTTACAGTGGGGATTCCCCAGTCCAGCAGAGAGCAGCTTCACTCCTGAATCCTTCAGGTCATTGTTACTCAGATCCAGCTCTCTCAGATGTGAGGAGTTTCGGCTGAGAACTGAGGCCAACACTTCACAAGATGCTTCTGTGAGTTTACAGCCAGCGAGTCTATGAACACAGAGTAAGCATTTAAATATAAAACCATTCTATGTGGATCTAATTAAAGGTTATCACTTGTTGATCAACTAGAGGAATACTGACCTCAGAGTCCCCAGTTTACAGTGGGGATTCCCCAGTCCAGCAGAGAGCAGCTTCACTCCTGAATCCTTCAGGTCATTGTTACTCAGATCCATCTCTCTCAGATGTGAGGTGTTTGAACTGAGAGCAGAGACCAACACTTCACAGGACGTGTCTGTGAGGTTACAGTCAGTGACTCTGTCAACACAGAGTAAACACCATTACAGACAGGCTGTATTATAACGGTACGTTTAGCTTTCATTTCTTACACATTTACCAGTGCACCAAATGTAAATATTTGAACTTTTTCATTAGCTAATGTTAACAAAACAAATAAAAATATCACAGAATTGTACGTGTAAAATCTATTTTATTCATGGAGTACCTTTGCTACAACTATGAAAACACAAAAGCATGTGCAGATGACTTTTTATAACGACAAAAAAAAAAATAATAGCCAAGGACAAAGGCATGCGGTGGATGGAGAAAATATCAGCAGCCTAAACTAATCATTAGTGTTCAATGTCACGTACTAAACTAATCATTAGTGTTCAACGTCACGTACTAAACTAATCATTAGTGTTCAATGTCACGTACTAAACTAATCATTAGTGTTCAATGTCACGTACTAAACTAATCATTAGTGTTCAATGTCATGTACTAAACTAATCATTAGTGTTCAACGTCACGTACTAAACTAATCATTAGTGTTCAACGTCACGTACTAAACTAATCAGTAGTGTTCAATGTCACGTACTAAACTAATCATTAGTGTTCAATGTCACGTACTAAACTAATCATTAGTGTTCAATGTCACGTACTAAACTAATCATTAGTGTTCAATGTCACGTACTAAACTAATCATTAGTGTTCAATGTCACGTACTAAACTAATCATTAGTGTTCAATGTCACGTACTAAACTAATCATTAGTGTTCAATGTCATGTACTAAACTAATCATTAGTGTTCAACGTCACGTACTAAACTAATCATTAGTGTTCAATGTCATGTACTAAACTAATCATTAGTGTTCAACGTCACGTACTAAACTAATCATTAGTGTTCAATGTCACGTACTAAACTAATCATTAGTGTTCAATGTCACGTACTAAACTAATCATTAGTGTTCAATGTCACGTACTAAACTAATCATTAGTGTTCAATGTCACGTACTAAACTAATCAGTAGTGTTCAATGTCACGTACTAAACTAATCATTAGTGTTCAATGTCACGTACTAAACTAATCATTAGTGTTCAATGTCACGTACTAAACTAATCGGTAGTGTTCAATGTCACGTACTAAACTAATCATTAGTGTTCAATGTCATGTACTAAACTAATCATTAGTGTTCAACGTCACGTACTAAACTAATCATTAGTGTTCAACGTCACGTACTAAACTAATCAGTAGTGTTCAATGTCACGTACTAAACTAATCAGTAGTGTTCAATGTCATGTACTAAACTAATCATTAGTGTTCAACGTCACGTACTAAACTAATCAGTAGTGTTCAATGTCACGTACTAAACTAATCATTAGTGTTCAATGTCACGTACTAAACTAATCATTAGTGTTCAATGTCACGTACTAAACTAATCATTAGTGTTCAATGTCACGTACTAAACTAATCATTAGTGTTCAATGTCACGTACTAAACTAATCAGTAGTGTTCAATGTCACGTACTAAACTAATCAGTAGTGTTCAATGTCATGTACTAAACTAATCATTAGTGTTCAATGTCACGTACTAAACTAATCATTAGTGTTCAATGTCACGTACTAAACTAATCAGTAGTGTTCAATGTCACGTACTAAACTAATCATTAGTGTTCAATGTCATGTACTAAACTAATCATTAGTGTTCAATGTCACGTACTAAACTAATCATTAGTGTTCAATGTCACGTACTAAACTAATCATTAGTGTTCAATGTCGCGTACTAAACGAATCATTAGTGTTCAATGTCATGTACTAAACTAATCATTAGTGTTCAACGTCACGTACTAAACTAATCATTAGTGTTCAATGTCACGTACTAAACTAATCAGTAGTGTTCAATGTCACGTACTAAACTAATCATTAGTGTTCAATGTCACGTACTAAACTAATCAGTAGTGTTCAATGTCACGTACTAAACTAATCATTAGTGTTCAATGTCACGTACTAAACTAATCATTAGTGTTCAACGTCACGTACTAAACTAATCATTAGTGTTCAATGTCACGTACTAAACTAATCATTAGTGTTCAATGTCACGTACTAAACTAATCAGTAGTGTTCAATGTCACGTACTAAACTAATCATTAGTGTTCAATGTCACGTACTAAACTAATCATTAGTGTTCAATGTCACGTACTAAACTAATCATTAGTGTTCATTGTCACGTACTAAACTAATCATTAGTGTTCAATGTCACGTACTAAACTAATCATTAGTGTTCAATGTCACGTACTAAACTAATCAGTAGTGTTCAATGTCACGTACTAAACTAATCAGTAGTGTTCAATGTCACGTACTAAACTAATCATTAGTGTTCAATGTCACGTACTAAACTATTCATAAGTGTTCAATGTCACGTACTAAACTAATCATTAGTGTTCATTGTCACGTACTAAACTAATCAGTAGTGTTCAATGTCACGTACTAAACTAATCGGTAGTGTTCAATGTCACGTACTAAACTAATCATTAGTGTTCAATGTCACGTACTAAACTAATCGGTAGTGTTCAATGTCACGTACTAAACTAATCATTAGTGTTCAATGTCACGTACTAAACTAATCATTAGTGTTCAATGTCACGTACTAAACTAATCGGTAGTGTTCAATGTCACGTACTAAACTAATCATTAGTGTTCAATGTCACGTACTAAACTAATCATTAGTGTTCAATGTCACGTACTAAACTAATCATTAGTGTTCAATGTCACGTACTAAACTAATCATTAGTGTTCAATGTCACGTACTAAACTAATCATTAGTGTTCAATGTCACGTACTAAACTAATCAGTAGTGTTCAATGTCAAGTACTAAACTAATCATTAGTGTTCAATGTCACGTACTAAACTAATCATTAGTGTTCAATGTCACGTACTAAACTAATCATTAGTGTTCAATGTCACGTACTAAACTAATCATTAGTGTTCAATGTCACGTACTAAACTAATCATTAGTGTTCAATGTCCCGTACTAAACTAATCATTAGTGTTCAATGTCACGTACTAAACTAATCATTAGTGTTCAATGTTTCTTACATAGGTATTCTTCTTGTCCAGATGGGAAAGGGTAGTGTGCAGCGCAATGGCGATTGCATCGTCTGTGTATCTATTTCGGCGGTAAGCAAATTGAAGTGGGTCTAGAGTGTCAGGTAAGGTAGAGGTGATATGATCCTTAACTAGCCTCTCAAAGCACTTCATGGTTAGAGAAGTGAGTGCTATGTGGCGATAGACATTTAGTTCAGTTATCTTCACTTTCTTGGGTACAGGAACAATGGTGCACATCTTGAAGCAAGTGGGGACAGTAGACTGGGATAGGGAGAGGTTGAATATGTCCGTAAATAGTCGAGCCAGCTGGTCTGTGCATGCTCTGAGGACGCGACTAGGGATCACCCTTGCGAGGGTTAACACGTTTAAAATGTCTTACTCACATTGGCCAAAGAGAACGAGAGCTCACAGTCATTGGGGGCGGCCCGTGTTGGCGTTACTGTGTTAACCTCAAAGCGGGCAAAGAAGGTGTTTAGTTTGTCTGGGAGCTGTTGAAAGATGATGTTGGTGTCCGTGATATGGCTGGTTTTCCCTTTATAATCAGTGATTGTCTGGATATCCTGCCACATACGTCTTGAGTGTGAGCCATTGAATTGTGACACCACTTTCTCTCTGTACTGTACTGATGTTTTGCCTGTTTGATTGCCTTATGGAGGGCCTAATTGGGCTGTTTTGCATTCAACCATATTCCCAGTCACCTTGCAGTGGTTAAACGCAGTGGGTCGTGCTTTCAGTTTTGCTCGAATGCTGCCATCTGTCCATGGTTTTTGGTTTGGATAGGTTTTAATCGTCACAGTGGGAACAACATCCAACAACTTCCTAATTAACTCAGTCACTGTGTCAGTGTATACGCCAATGTTATTCTCAGAGCCAACCCAGAACATGTCCCAGTCCATGTGATCAAAACATTCTTGAAGCATGGATTCCGATTGCTCAAACCAGCGTTGAATAGACCTTAGTACGGGTACTTCCTGTTTGAGTTTCTGCCTATAGGAAATGGAGTCGTGATCTGATTTGCCGAAGGGAGGGTGGGGGAGGGCCTTGTCGCCATCCAGGAAGGGAGAGTAACAATGGTTGAAATATTTAGAAGTGCGAGTACTGAAGGCGATGTGTTGATAACATTTCTGAAGTGTTTTCTTCAGATTTACTTTATTAAAGTCCCCAGCTACAATAAATGCTGTCTCGGGATATGTGGTTTCCAGTTAGCATAAAGTCCAGCGTAGTTCCTTGATAGCCGTCGTGGTATCAGCTTGAGGGGGAATATACATGGCTGTGACGATAACAAAATAAAATTATCTCAATGAGGTAATGGGGTCGGCATTTGATTGCGAGGTATTCTAGTTCGGGTGAACAAAAGGACTTGAGTTCCTGTACTTTATCACAATCAAACCATGAGTAGTTAATTATGAAACATACACCTCTGTCTTTCTTCTTCTTCCCGGAGAGTTCTTTATTTCTATCTGTACGATATAATGAGAACCCAGCAGCCTGTATGGACGGGGACAGTATATCTGGAGAGAGCCATGATTCTGTGAAACAGAGTATGTTACAGTCCCTGATGCATCTCTGGAAGGAGATTCTCGCCCTGAGCTCGTCTTCTTTATTGTCCAGGGACTGAACATTAGCGATTAATATACTCGGAAGCCGTGGATGGAGTACACACCTCCTGAGTTGGACTAAAAGTCTACTCCGAATACCTCTTCTCCTCCGGCGGCGTCTTGGAGCAGCCTCTGGGATAAGTTCAATAGCCTTGGAGGGTACGAACAAAAGGATCAATTTCAGGAAAGTCGTATTCCTGGTTGAAATGTTGGTTGGTGAGTAACCACCTCTATGATATCCAAAAGTTATTTCCGTCTGTATGTGATAATGCAAAAGAACGTTCTGGGCTAATAATACACAACAACAAAGTTGCTTAGGAGCCAGGAACAAGGCGGCCATCTTTGAGTCCAGGGAGTACAGGAGCGGGGCTAAGCCCTGTGGGGCCCCGTGTTGAGGGTCAGCGTGGTTGAGGTGATGTGAGCTACCATCACAACTGGGTTGACCAGTCAGGAAGTCCAGGATCCAGTTGCAGAGGGAGGTGTGCGGTCCCAGGGTTCTTAGCTTGGTGACAGCTTGTGGCTTGTAGTATAGACGCCAAGCGTGCTTGTGAATCGTGAAAATCAACACAAAACCAATAGTGGCATAATGAATATGTCAATATGACAGCGGTCAAAAATAGTATATTATTGTCAGTTATTGGACACATTATTTGTGGCCTCGCTCGTGCTTACAGAATTGTGTGCGTCTTTAAGCAACTGTTGGATCTCATTTAGATGTTTCCCCTTGTCCTAACAGTCACCACAAATCTTTGTCACTTTCACTTGATTGCAACACTTCAAACAAGTAGCTTCCTGCTTCCAGCAGGGAACTCTGAACTCGGGAATCTCAGAATTCCGACTTCGGTGCGTTCAAGACATCTGATAACTCCAGGGACAAAAAAAAAACTCGCTCCGACAGGGAAAAATCTATTTGAACGGTCTTTCAACTCAGAATTCCATGTCGGAAACTCCGGCATCTTTATAGAGCTCTGACTTTCCGACCTGAAGATCACCGACGTCATGATTTGACCTTGTTTTTTTTGAGTTCCCAGTTGTCTTGAAAGCACCAACACATGAGTAATTACAGAGCCTTTCTGCAGCACTCCACAACTGGGCCCAGTCTCCAACGTCCCTCCACTGATTTGGATTTAAAGCTGAAAGCAGGAGCAGTCAAGGCCGGGGTAAAACATTGATCCATGGACACAATTAATTAGAGCGAGCTACACAACTTCAGGGTAGAAGGATGAAATACTATGAGCAGAGATCTGGCACCTGCAATGGCACCAAACCATAAACTAAACAGGTATCCCAGCAACCTCTGCTGATTAAACCCAGAGCCACAGCAACTGCTATCAAAATAGAAGTCCCTAAATTAAGGTCCATTATTATATTAGAAACACATGGATTTTACTGAACAGGTATCACTTACTGATCAAGTAAAGGAACACTGACCTCAGAGTATCCAGTTTACATTGTGGATTTCCCAGTCCAGCAGAGAGCAGTGTCAGTCCTGAATCCGTCAGGTCATAACATTCATTCAGATCCAGCTCTACCAGATGTGAGGAGTTTGAGCTGAGAACTGAAGCCAACACTTCACATAACGTGTCTGAGAAGTGACAGTCAGTGAGTCTGTCAACACAGGGTAAATACCATGACAGATAAGTTATTATAATGTTACGCTTAGCTTTCCCTGCTAACCCTGTTAGCCCTGCACAACTAATATGTAGGCCTTGTATACATGCCTCAATTATACTGTTTCTGATCAGTTGGTGTTATAAGTTGTTGAAGAGTTTTCAGCTGATAGAAAGTTTAGTCGGCTAATTAAAATAATGTTGTTCCTACATACGGTGAAGTTTAAACTGAGAAATTGTCACAATAGTACTTACAAATCCAGTCAGCCAATTAAAATGCTGCTGTAACTACAATTTATTCTGGTATGCGATATTGACATGAATACTTACAGAGCTTTCCTGCAGCACCTCAAGGCAGGGAGCAGTCTCCTACGACCCTCCTCTGATGTCTTGTATTCCTTCAGGTCAAACACATCCAGAACCACCTCTGATATCTGCAGCATGTAGGCCAGCGCTGAACAGTGAGCAAGGGAGAGGATTTTGGATGTGTTCTCTGACCTCCAGTATGCTTGGATTTCCTCCTGCACTGACTGGTCTTTCATCTCTATCAGACAGTGGAAGAGATTGATCCACCTCTCAGGGGACATGTTCTTCTGCATCACCTTAAGGGATCGGATCGTTCTCTGGACGCTCTCTGGACTGCTTTCTGTCTGTGTCACCAGACCTCGTAGGAGTTTCTGATTGGACTCCAGTGACATGCCATGAAGGAAGTAGACAAAAAGGTCCAGGTGTCCATTCTTACTCTCCAAGGCTTTATCCACAGCACTCTTCAGCAGCTCATGCAAGGTTAGCTCTTCAGACGCAGCTCTAGACTTTCTCTTGAGGAAGGGCTTCAGTTCATCCATTTTCTTGTTTGTGTAACAATGGTAAATGTAGACAGCCGAGAGAAACTCCTGAATGCTCAGATGATCAAAGCAGTACACCACTCTCTGAAAGAACACAGACTTTTCTTTAAAGATTTGTGTGCACAATCCTGAGTACACCGAGGCTTCTTTGACATCAATGCCACACTCTTTCAGGTCTTCTTCATAGAACATGAGATTACCCTTCTCCAGATGTTCAAACGCCAGCTTCCCCAGCTTCAGAATAATCTCCTTATCTGACTCCACGAGCTCCTCTTGATCCATCTCATCTCTTCCATGATACTTCTGGTTCTTCAGTCTGGTCTGAATGAGCAGGAAGTGTATGGACATCTCAGTCAGAGTCGTGGGCATCTCTCTCCTCTTGTCTGTACACAACATGTGTTCAAGGACTATTGCAGAAATCCAACAGAACACTGGCATGTGGCACATGATGTGGAGGCTCCTTGATGTCTTTATGTGTGAGATGATTCTGCTGGCCAGGTCCTCATCACTGAATCTCTTCCTGAAGTACTCCTCCTTCCGTGGGTCATTGAACCCTCGTACCTCTGTCACCTGGTCAACATACTCAGGGGGGATCTGATTGGTTGCTGCTGGTCGGGAGGTTATCCAAAGGAGAGCAGAGGGAAGCAGATTCCCCTTGATGAGGTTTGTCAACAGAACATCAACAGACGATGTCTGTGTGACATCAGACACCTTTTCGTTGTGCTGGAAATCCAATGGAAATCTGCTTTGATCCAAACCATCCAAGATTAACATAACTTTACAGGCAGTGAGTTTCTTTGCATTGCCTATGTCTAGTTCTGTGTGGAAATAATTTAGAAGTCCAAGAAGAGTGTACTGCTGATCTTTAATCAAGTTCAGCTCCCAGAAAGAAAGAACAAACATGATATCCACATCTTGGTTTGCCTTCCCTTCAGCCCAGTCTAGGATGAACTTCTGCACAGAGACAGTTTTTCCGATGCCAGCGATGCCCTTCGTCAGCACGGTTCTGATGCTTCTCTCTTGGCCAGGTAAGGGTTTAAAGATGTCATTGCAGTGGATTGCTGTGTCATGTGAGGTTGGTGTCCTGGATGCTGCCTCTAGCTGCCACACCTCATGTTCATTGTTAAACCCTTCACGCTTTCCCTCTGTAATGTAAAGCTCTGTGTAAATCCTGTTGAGGGGACTTTGAATCCCTGCTTTTTCAATGCCTATCACACATTCATACCTCCTTTTCAGACTGTCTTTGTGGTTTACTATAGCTCTCTGTAGGCTGTCGTCCACTTCAAAGGAAAAGTAAAAAAATATGTGTATCAGAAACATTTGTTGACAGGATAAGAAGTGGGCCTTCCATAACTACAGTAATTTATATTATCTCATACTATTGTAATTAACTACTGTAAATTATATTGAGGTATTGGCCTGTGCAAGTTGTCTTACTATTTTTAGAGCCTCTTGCATCATTGGGTTCACTCAGGTGCTGTAGTACAGGAAGTGTTCTGGATCTCTTTCTACTCTGTGGACAGTCATAGTTTCCTGAAGGAGCAGGTCTCTCCCAGTATCTGGTGATGCACTGTCTGCAGAACGTGTGTCCACAGGTGATAGAGACTGGATTCCTCAGCACCTGCTGACACACTGCACACCTGGACTGATCCTCTGGCAGAGAGCTGAAAGAACATTATTAAAACATAAAGACATTGTGATCCTTCACGGCTATCTCTCAAATATTGTAGATATTAATACTGATCCTCTAACAGAGTAGACCATCCACTACAGAGATAAAGGAGAGAGATACGTGTAGATGTTAATACTGATCCTCTAACAGAGTAGACCATCCACTACAGAGATAAAGGAGAGAGATACGTGTAGATGTTAATACTGATCCTCTGGCAGAGTAGACCATCCACTACAGAGATAAAGGAGAGAGATACGTGTAGATGTTAATACTGATCCTCTGGCAGAGTAGACCATCCACTACAGAGATAAAGAAGAGAGATATGTGTAGATGTTAATACTGATCCTCTGGCAGAGTAGACCATCCACCAATGTTCCCTCTAATGTTTTGGGACACTAAGCAAATTCCTTTGGGACAACTGTACGCTGCCCTATGGGCCCCGGCCAAACCCTCCCCTACCCTGAATGGCACTAGGACAACTGTACGCTGCCCTATGGGCCCCGGCCAAACCCTCCCCTACCCTGAATGGCACTGGGACAACTGTACGCTGCCCTATGGGACCCGGCCAAACCCTCCCCTACCCTGAATGGCACTGGGACAACTGTACGCTGCCCTATGGGCCCCGGCCAAACCCTCCCCTACCCTGAATGGCACTGGGACAACTGTACGCTGCCCTATGGGCCCCGGCCAAACCCTCCCCTACCCTGAATGGCACTGGGACAACTGTACGCTGCCCTATGGGCCCCGGCCAAACCCTCCCCTACCCTGAATGGCACTGGGACAACTGTACGCTGCCCTATGGGCCCCGGCCAAACCCTCCCCTACCCTGAATGGCACTAGGACAACTGTACGCTGCCCTATGGGCCCCGGCCAAACCCTCCCCTACCCTGAATGGCACTAGGACAACTGTACGCTGCCCTATGGGCCCCGGCCAAACCCTCCCCTACCCTGAATGGCACTGGGACAACTGTACGCTGCCCTATGGGCCCCGGCCAAACCCTCCCCTACCCTGAATGGCACTGGGACAACTGTACGCTGCCCTATGGGCCCCGGCCAAACCCTCCCCTACCCTGAATGGCACTGGGACAACTGTACGCTGCCCTATGGGCCCCGGCCAAACCCTCCCCTACCCTGAATGGCACTGGGACAACTGTACGCTGCCCTATGGGCCCCGGCCAAACCCTCCCCTACCCTGAATGGCACTGGGACAACTGTACGCTGCCCTATGGGCCCCGGCCAAACCCTCCCCTACCCTGAATGGCACTAGGACAACTGTACGCTGCCCTATGGGCCCCGGCCAAACCCTCCCCTACCCTGAATGGCACTAGGACAACTGTACGCTGCCCTATGGGCCCCGGCCAAACCCTCCCCTACCCTGAATGGCACTAGGACAACTGTACGCTGCCCTATGGGCCCCGGCCAAACCCTCCCCTACCCTGAATGGCACTGGGACAACTGTACGCTGCCCTATGGGCCCCGGCCAAACCCTCCCCTACCCTGAATGGCCCTGGGACAACTGTACGCTGCCCTATGGGCCCCGGCCAAACCCTCCCCTACCCTGAATGGCACTAGGACAACTGTACGCTGCCCTATGGGCCCCGGCCAAACCCTCCCCTACCCTGAATGGCACTGGGACAACTGTACGCTGCCCTATGGGCCCCGGCCAAACCCTCCCCTACCCTGAATGGCACTGGGACAACTGTACGCTGCCCTATGGGCCCCGGCCAAACCCTCCCCTACCCTGAATGGCACTGGGACAACTGTACGCTGCCCTATGGGCCCCGGCCAAACCCTCCCCTACCCTGAATGGCACTGGGACAACTGTACGCTGCCCTATGGGCCCCGGCCAAACCCTCCCCTACCCTGAATGGCACTGGGACAACTGTACGCTGCCCTATGGGCCCCGGCCAAACCCTCCCCTACCCTGAATGGCACTAGGACAACTGTACGCTGCCCTATGGGCCCCGGCCAAACCCTCCCCTACCCTGAATGGCACTAGGACAACTGTACGCTGCCCTATGGGCCCCGGCCAAACCCTCCCCTACCCTGAATGGCACTAGGACAACTGTACGCTGCCCTATGGGCCCTGGCCAAACCCTCCCCTACCCTGAATGGCACTGGGACAACTGTACGCTGCCCTATGGGCCCCGGCCAAACCCTCCCCTACCCTGAATGGCCCTGGGACAACTGTACGCTGCCCTATGGGCCCCGGCCAAACCCTCCCCTACCCTGAATGGCACTAGGACAACTGTACGCTGCCCTATGGGCCCCGGTCATGGCGCATAGGCATTGGGATGCATTTCCTTACTAAACGAAAAATCAACCCAAAACCACTCATTCCTATAATTTACAGTATTAAATAACACTAATATGTGAGAACAAATGTTTTTGTTAACAAATATTTAATTTTGGTGTTATAATAAGGTTGGTAGCAACATGTGAAAATCGTTGTGGAAATCTGTTGCAGCTCAGGTCGACCACAAAACCCACAATACAATGCTCTCTGTATGGGCTGGCTGGCTAGCTAGCTAGCAAACAAACAAACAAACAAACGTAGCTACACACAATAATACCAAAAACAATATCAGCATGTTAAGTAGCTAGTTTGTTGTAAAATCGCCTAAACAAGCTGTACTGTCAATTTAGGAGTCTACAATTTCACTATGTTCAACGTGCAGATCGATGTGCCCCACAGAGTGGCTTCAAACTTTAGCAACGGCAGAAATACAGTCAAATTAAATTCAAATGCCTCTTCTATTCCATTTTAGGTGAATAGCGCGAACCACCACTAACTAAGCTAGCCGCTTCACATCCGTTACATAGTCTATACAAATATACATCTTGCCATAAAACATTAAACATGTCGTTATACTGTACATGCTTATAAAATATTGTTGAAACAAAAGATTTTTGGGACAAACTTAAAATGAATGATCAAGGAAAGCTGTATGTGAATATTTTAAGTTATAAAATGTCATAAGTCACTTACATTTTCTTCAATATGGGGAAAATACAATATTTCCCAGAATGCATTAGTTTAATCCTCAAGTTGATCCTGAAGCCATACAATATTTCCCAGACTGCATTAGTTTAATCCTCAAGTTGATCCTGAAGCCATACAATATTTCCCAGACTGCATTAGTTTAATCCTCAAGTTGATCCTGAAGCCATACAATATTTCCCAGACTGCATTAGTTTAATCCTCAAGTTAATCCTGAAGCCATACAATATTTCCCAGACTGCATTAGTTTAATCCTCAAGTTGATCCTGAAGCCATACAATATTTCCCAGACTGCATTAGTTTAATCCTCAAGTTGATCCTGAAGCCATACAATATTTCCCAGACTGCATTCGTTTATGTTACGGTGAGTGAATGAGGACCCAAAAGCGAACTAACTTAAACAGAGCTTCTTTAATAACCAAACATAGGTAGGCTCAGATAGACCGGCAGATTCCGACAGGACAGGACAAGGTTACAGCAAACATGACGATAGTCTGGCTCAGGCATGAAACACAACAAACAAGAATCCGACAAGGACAGGAACAAAAACAGAGAGAGATATAGGGGACTAATCAGAGGGAAAAAGGGAACAGGTGGGAAACGGGGTGACGAGGTAGTCAGGAGGAGACAAGGAACAGCTGGGGGAAAGCGGGGGAGAAAAGGTAACCTAATACGACCAGCAGAGGGAGACAGGGTGAAAGGAAAGGACAGAGACACAACATGACAGTACCCCCCCACTCACCGAGCGCCTCCTGGCGCACTCGAGGGGGAAACCTGGCGGCAACGGAGGAAATCCTCGATCAGAGCACGGTCCAGCATGTCCCGAGAGGGAACCCAACTCCTCTCCTCAGGACCGTACCCCTCCCAATCAACGAGGTACTGGTGACCACGGCCCCGAGGACGCATGTCCAAAATCCTGCGGACCCTGTAGATGGGTGCGCCCTCGACAAGGATGGGGGGGGGGGGGGGGAGACGAGCGGGGGCGCGAAGAACGGGCTTAATACAGGAGACATGGAAGACCGGGTGGACGCGACGAAGGTATCGCGGAAGAAGAAGCCGAACTGCGACAGGATTAATGACCCGAGAAATAAGGAACGGACCAATGAACCGCGGGGTCAACTTGCGAGAAGCCGTCTTAAGGGGAAGGTTCTGAGTGGAGAGCCAAACTCTCTGACCGCGACAATATCTAGGACTCTTAGTTCTACGCTTATTAGCAGCCCTCACAGTCTGCGTCCTATAACGGCAAAGTGCAGACCTGACCCTCTTCCAGGTGCGCTCGCAACGTTGGACAAAAGCCTGAGCGGAGGGGACGCTGGACTCGGCGAACTGAGATGAGAACAGCGGAGGCTGGTACCCGAGGCTACTCTGAAAAGGAGATAGCCCGGTCGCAGACGAAGGAAGCGAGTTGTGGGCGTATTCTGCCCAGGGGAGCTGTTCTGACCAAGACGCAGGGTTGCGAAAAGAAAGACTGCGTAAGATGCGACCAATAGTCTGATTGGCCCGTTCTGCTTGACCGTTAGACTGGGGGTGAAAGCCGGAAGAGAGACTGACGGAAGCCCCAATCAAACGGCAAAACTCCCTCCAAAATTGAGACGTGAATTGCGGACCTCTGTCCGAAACGACGTCTGACGGAAGGCCATGAATTCTGAAAACATTCTCGATGATGATTTGTGCCGTCTCTTTAGCAGAAGGAAGCTTAGCAAGGGGAATGAAATGAGCCGCCTTAGAGAACCTATCGACAACCGTAAGAATAACAGTCTTCCCCGCTGACGAAGGCAGTCCGGTGACAAAATCTAAGGCGATGTGAGACCACGGTCGAGAGGGAATGGGCAGCGGCCTGAGACGGCCGGCAGGAGGGGAGTTACCGGACTTAGTCTGCGCGCAGACCGAACAAGCAGCCACGAAACGACGCGTGTCATGCTCCCGGGTGGGCCACCAAAAACGCTGGCGAATGGAAGCAAGCGTACCCCGAACGCCAGGGTGGCCGGCTAACTTGGCAGAGTGAGCCCACTGAAGAACGGCCAGACGAGTAGGAACGGGAATGAAAAGAAGGTTCCTAGGACAAGCGCGCGGCGACGGAGTGTGAGTGAGCGCTTGCTTTACCTGCCTCTCAATTCCCCAGACAGTCAACCCGACAACACGCCCCTCAGGGAGAATCCCCTCGGGGTCAGTGGAGGCTACTGAAGAACTGAAGAGACGAGATAAAGCATCAGGCTTGGTGTTCTTAGAGCCCGGACGATAAGAAATCACGAACTCGAAACGAGCGAAAAACAGCGCCCAACGCGCCTGACGCGCATTAAGTCGTTTGGCAGAACGGATGTACTCAAGGTTCCTATGGTCAGTCCAAACGACAAAAGGAACGGTCGCCCCCTCCAACCACTGTCGCCATTCGCCTAGGGCTAACCGGATGGCGAGCAGTTCGCGGTTTCCCACATCATAGTTACGTTCCGACGGGGACAGGAGATGAGAAAAATACGCGCATGGGTGGACCTTGTCGTCAGAGAGGGAGCGCTGAGAAAGAATGGCTCCCACGCCCACCTCTGACGCGTCAACCTCGACAACGAACTGTCTAGAGACGTCAGGTGTAACAAGGATAGGAGCGGATGTAAAACGATTCTTGAGGAGATCAAAAGCTCCCTGGGCGGAAACGGACCACTTAAAGCACGTCTTGACAGAAGTAAGGGCTGTGAGAGGAGCTGCCACCTGACCGAAATTACGGATGAAACGACGATAGAAGTTCGCGAAGCCGAGAAAGCGCTGCAGCTCGACGCGTGACTTAGGGGCGGGCCATTCAATGACAGCTTGGACCTTAGCGGGGTCCATCTTAATGCCTTCAGCGGAAATAACAGAACCGAGAAATGTGACGGAGGAGGCATGAAAAGTGCACTTCTCAGCCTTCACAAAAAGACAATTCTCTAAAAGGCGCTGGAGGACACGTCGAACGTGCTGAAGATGAATCTGGAGTGACGGTGAAAAAATCAGGATATCGTCAAGGTAAACGAAAACAAAGATGTTCAGCATGTCTCTCAGGACATCATTGACTAATGCCTGAAAGACAGCTGGAGCGTTAGCGAGGCCGAAAGGAAGAACCCGGTATTCAAAGTGCCCTAACGGAGTGTTAAACGCCGTCTTCCACTCGTCCCCCTCCCTGATGCGCACGAGATGGTAAGCGTTACGAAGGTCCAACTTAGTGAAAAACCTGGCTCCCTGCAGGATCTCGAAGGCTGAAGACATAAGAGGAAGCGGATAACGATTCTTAACTGTTATGTCATTCAGCCCTCGATAATCTATGCAGGGGCGCAGAGACCCGTCCTTCTTCTTGACAAAAAAAAACCCCGCTCCGGCGGGAGAGGAGGAGGGGACTATGGTACCGGCGTCAAGAGCTACAGACAAATAATCCTCGAGAGCCTTACGTTCGGGAGCCGACAGAGAGTATAGTCTACCCCGGGGGGGAGTGGTTCCCGGAAGGAGATCAATACTACAATCATACGACCGGTGTGGAGGAAGAGAGGTGGCCCTGGACCGACTGAACACCGTGCGCAGATCGTGATATTCCTCCGGCACCCCTGTCAAATCACCAGGCTCCTCCTGTGAAGAAGAGACAGAGGAAACAGGAGGGATAGCAGACATTAAACATTTCACATGACAAGAGACGTTCCAGGAGAGGATAGAATTACTAGACCAATTAATGGAAGGATTATGACAAACTAGCCAGGGATGGCCCAAAACAACAGGTGTAAAAGGTGAACGAAAAATCAAAAAAGAAATGGTTTCGCTATGATTACCAGAAACAGTGAGGGTTAAAGGTAGCGTCTCACGCTGAATCCTGGGGAGAGGACTACCATCCAGGGCGAACAAGGCCGTGGACTCCCTTAACTGTCTGAGAGGAATGTCATGTTCCCGAGCCCAGGTCTCGTCCATAAAACAGCCCTCCGCCCCAGAGTCTATTAAGGCACTGCAGGAAGCTGACGAACCGGTCCAGCGTAGATGGACCGACAAGGTAGTGCAGGATCTTGAAGGAGAGACAGGAGTAGTAGCGCTCACCAGTAGCCCTCCGCTTACTGATGAGCTCTGGCTTTTACTGGACATGAAGTGACAAAATGACCAGCAGAACCGCAATAGAGACAGAGGCGGTTGGTGATTCTCCGTTCCCTCTCCTTAGTCGAGATGCGGATACCTCCCAGCTGCATAGGCTCAGCTCCCGAGCTGGCAGAGGAAGGTGGTAGTGATGCGGAGAGGGGGGCAACGGAGAACGCGAGCTCCTTTCCACGAGCTCGGTGACGAAGATCAACCCGTCGCTCAATGCGAATAGCGAGTTCAATCAAGGAATCCACGCTGGAAGGAACCTCCCGGGAGAGAATCTCATCCTTTACCTCTGCGCGGAGACCCTCCAGAAGACGAGCGAGCAAAGCCGGCTCGTTCCAGCCACTGGAGGCAGCAAGAGTGCGAAACTCAATAGAGTAGTCTGTTATGGATCGATTGCCTTGACATAGGGAAGCCAGGGCCCTGGAAGCCTCCTCCCCAAAAACAGATCGATCAAAAACCCGTATCATCTCCTCCTTAAAGTCCTGATACTGGTTAGTACACTCAGCCCTTGCCTCCCAGATTGCCGTGCCCCACTCACGAGCCCGTCCAGTAAGGAGAGATATGACGTAGGCGACACGAGCAGTGCTCCTGGCGTAAGTGTTGGGCTGGAGAGAAAACACAATATCACACTGGGTGAGGAACGAGCGGCATTCAGTGGGCTCCCCAGAGTAACACGGCGGGTTATTGATTCTGGGCTCCGGAGATTCGAAAGCCCTGGAAGTGGCCGGTGGATCGAGGCGGAGATGGTGAACCTGTTCTGTGAGGTTGGAGACTTGGGTGGCCAGGGTCTCAACGGCATGTCGAGCAGCAGACAATTCCTGCTCGTGTCTGCCTAGCATCGCTCCCTGGATCTCGACGGCTGAGTGGAGAGGATCCGAAGTCGCTGGGTCCATTCTTGGTCGGATTCTTCTGTTACGGTG
The DNA here is from genome assembly GCF_013265735.2 of Oncorhynchus mykiss. Lineage (NCBI taxonomy): Eukaryota > Metazoa > Chordata > Actinopteri > Salmoniformes > Salmonidae > Oncorhynchus > Oncorhynchus mykiss. Next base: position 68,247,894 of record NC_048577.1, read on the forward strand.
AGTGAATGAGGACCCAAAAGCGAACTAACTTAAACAGAGCTTCTTTAATAACCAAACATAGGTAGGCTCAGATAGACCGGCAGATTCCGACAGGACAGGACAAGGTTACAGCAAACATGATGATAGTCTGGCTCAGGCATGAAACACAACAAACAAGAATCCGACAAGGACAGGAACAAAAACAGAGAGAGATATAGGGGACTAATCAGAGGGAAAAAGGGAACAGGTGGGAAACGGGGTGACGAGGTAGTCAGGAGGAGACAAGGAACAGCTGGGGGAAAGCGGGGGAGAAAAGGTAACCTAATACGACCAGCAGAGGGAGACAGGGTGAAAGGAAAGGACAGAGACACAACATGACAGTTTAATCCTCAAATTGATCCTGAAGCCATACAAATGAAATGGTTGGTGGAAATAGAATTGGCTATTCTAAGCGCTAAGGTTAAAATAGTTATTTGAACATTTTTGTAGGCAGATTTTGTAGGCAGAGTGCCTCAGAGTAGGATTCTATAGGATTGACAGGCACAACTCAGGCCCATACTCTGAGCCGTTGTACTCATGCATAAAAAAAACGAATTTTGTAAAGTTTGTGTGGGAGAAGTGGATTTTTTTTGTCATCGATCAATAATGACAAACCTCCTGGCATTGACAACTTAGACGGAAAGCTACTGAGGATGGTAGCTGACTCTATGACCACTACTATCTGTCATATCTTTAACCTGAGCCTAGGAAAGTGGTTTTCCTCAGGCCTTGAGGGGAGCCACAGTCATAACGCTACCCAAGACTGTTAAATCGGCCATTACTGGTTTTAACAGCAGACCTGTCAGCCTGCTGCCATCTCTAAGTAAACTGTTGTTTTACCAAATACAATGCTTTCTCTGTAAACAAGTTAACAACAAACTTTCAGCATGATTATGTTATGGGATGCATTTTTCCCATCCTTTTTGATGGTATGCCACCCTGGTAGGCTTACATTATGATCAAATAGCCACAGTAGCCTACTTGGCCACTGTTAAAACTGTAACTTAAAGCTACTTGGCCACTTTTAAAACTGTAACTTAAACCTACTTGGCCACTGTTAAAACTGTAACTTAAAGCTACTTGGCCACTGTTAAAACTGTAACTTAAAGCTACTTGGCCACTGTTAAAACTGTAACTTAAAGCTACTTGGCCACTGTTAAAATTGTAACTTAAATCCACTTGGCCACTGTTAAAATTGTAACTTAAATCCACTTGGCCACTGTCAAAACTAACTTAAAGCTACAGTACATGGTCACTGTTAAAACTGTAACTTAGAGCTGGTACAGCCTCAGTGTTCACAATAAACATGTCCCGGAAGTTGCACCGAATTTTCACAACATTCAAGTGTGCGCTCAGCAGACCTAAAATTTGCTCACTGCTGAATACAATTAGAGGGAACTTTTCTCATTAGTTGAATGGGAGTCAATTCCAAAATTCTGAATTGAGCCCAACCCGGATTGCTACAGAAATGCATCTAAACCAAAGCAGTTTGACTTCTTAGCAATGAAGTTGCTACTGCGAGCTGCTGTAAACCTACTGTGATTGGATACAAAGGTTGAGTCTCTAGATCACCCTTGCTGCTCTGGAGAAATAAGGAAATGGTTGTCATAGTGATTTAAACTGGGACTGGTTATCTCCAAACTCTGAGGACATGTCGTTTGTTACATTTCAGCCAATTGATAAAAGCAGGTTAAAGGCTGAACCCAGAAGACAACTCTAAATGGACACTTATTTATATTATCCTAAAATAATTTAACTAATTCTATTGTGTCTCCTTGTTCAACAGGTAGCCAATGCTATTAATGTTGTAGCAAATAGCAGGGCAGGGAAGTGAACCCGGGTCGCTTGCGAGAAAGGCAAACACCCTACACATCGCAATAGGGTTAACGCAGATGGTGGGAAGTGGAACATGGCTCACTATACTGCCCCCTTTCGAACTGGAAGGCACTACTTAGCCCCCTCACGGCCACCATCCCCCTTCTGACATCCATGTAGCGAACGGCGGGGCAGGGAAGTATATCCGGGTCGCTGGCATGAAAAGCAAACACCCTACACATCATGCCATTGGCACCAATAGGGTTAACCCACTTGGTGGGAATTGTAACGTGGCTCATATACCAAGGATTGTTATACTATAGTGGAACAAATATGATACAACTACATCTTTTATACGAAATGTGAAATGTAGAACTATAATATATGTTTTTGAATTTGATTTGCCTAATCCCAGTTAGCGTCTGTCCCAGGAGAAATAGACTGTTAGGAGTGTTTGACTTCCATTCACTATACTATAATTACACCACACATTTAATGTCTCTACACACTTCACAATAATCTCACCTCTTAGACTGAATTCACCACCAGAACATGTTAAATCATTGAGATATTTCCCGTTCTGCTTAGAGAGCAACTTCCTGATGTCTGTATCTATGTTCTAGGTACAGTTGATCTTTGGACTCTGGGTGTGTGTTGTGTATCCTACCTTTGGCTAATCTCTCGTGGACAAATTACAACACGGAAACATAATTTACCAAATTACTGAAGATTTTAGTTCCGCGTTAACCGAGATTAACCTTTGACCTACTCAGCTACCTCTTATTGTCTTGACTGATCTGTTCAGGATTCAGGATACAGACTGTGTAGCGCTCCACCACTACAGTTGGAGAACAGCTATGACTCATTGTTGAGGGGCAGAGAGAACAAGTCACTCAGCCACTCCACATAACACCTGGATGGACAATACCACGTTTCTTATAATTCTATTTAGTGGGGTTATATTGTAGGGTTTCCAGGCTATTATCATGGCTATTGTATTGGGCAACATGATGTTCTAAGTGCTGTATTCTCACCTTGGTCTTCTGGGATGGTTCAATGACAAGACCATCATGGAAAGAGTTGTTCAGCTGTAGAGACACAACAACACAGTAATTCAGTATGTCTGGTCCTCCATCATGTTGTTCAGCTGTAGAGACACAACAACACAGTAATTCAGTATGTCTGGTCCTCCATCATGTTGTTCAGCTGTAGAGACACAACAACACAGTAATTCAGTATGTCTGGTCCTCCATCATGTTGTTCAGCTGTAGAGACAACAACACAGTCATTCCGTATGTCTGGTCCTCCATCATGTTGTTCAGCTGTAGAGACACAACAACACAGTAATTCAGTATGTCTGGTCCTCCATCATGTTGTTCAGCTGTAGAGACACAACAACACAGTAATTAATTATGCCTGGTCCTAGTTGCCATAGTTACAGTAGGGATTTAACATTTTACACAAAAGGGGAAAAACACAAACACTTATCTTGTTTCAGGTCAGTTCAACCTTTCTATTTTAAAATCTAATTGAATGTTCTGAAGGCCCTGATTGACCTGAAGGAAGACTCCTATGGTTCACCTGTAAGTCTAGAGAATGGAGGGTTATGGGTAAAGATGGCGTCAGTAACTCATTAGGACAGGTGTTTGACCTGATGGAAGACTCCTATGGTTCACCTGTAAGTCTAGAGAATGGAGGGTTATGGGTAAAGATGGCGTCAGTAACTCATTAGGACAGGTGTTTGACCTGATGGAAGACTCCTATGGTTCACCTGTAAGTCTAGAGAATGGAGGGTTATGGGTAAAGATGGCGTCAGTAACTCATTAGGACAGGTGATTGACCTGATGGAAGACACCTAGTAGAGATACAGGATGCTACCGTTTCTTTTGGGATTTAATTATCCTGTTGCTACTTATCATTTTGTACGCTGGGATTTGACCTTTTTGCCATTCATGTCACATGGAACCTGTTTAACCTCATCTGGATCACAATGCTTTCTTTCACCAACCTGGAATCTGTGTGACAAACTATGGACCATTAACTTGTGAGTAATAAATACACTTGAACTGCGACAGAAATTCTCCTTTCATCTATGGAAACATGTAAGGAACCATATCCAGGCTGTTTCACATCTGACCGTGATTTGGAGTCCCATAGGGCGGATTGGGAGTCCCATAGGGTGGATTGGGAGTCCCATGGGGTGGATTGGGAGTCCCATAGGGTGGATTGGGAGTCCAATAGGGTGGATTGGGAGTCCCATAGGGTGGATTGGGAGTCCCATAGGGTGGATTGGGAGTCCCATGGGGTGGATTGGGAGTCCCATAGGGTGGATTGGGAGTCCAATAGGGTGGATTGGGAGTCCCATAGGGTGGATTGGGAGTCCCATAGGGTGGATTGGGAGTCCCATGGGGTGGATTGGGAGTCCCATGGGGTGGATTGGGAGTCCCATAGGGCGGATTGGGAGTCCCATAGGGCGGGATTGGGAGTCCCATAGGGCGGGATTGGGAGTCCCATAGGGCGGGATTGGGAGTCCCATAGGGCGGGATTGGGAGTCCCATAGGGCGGGATTGGGAGTCCCATAGGGCGGATTGGGAGTCCCATAGGGCGGATTGGGAGTCCCATAGGGCGGATTGGGAGTCCCATAGGGCGGATTGGGAGTCCCATAGGGCGGATTGGGAGTCCCATGGGGCGGATTGGGAGTCCCATGGGGCGGATTGGGAGTCCCATAGGGCGGATTGGGAGTCCCATAGGGCGGATTGGGAGTCCCATAGGGCGGATTGGGAGTCCAATAGGGCGGATTGGGAGTCCCATAGGGCGGATTGGGAGTCCCATAGGGCGGATTGGGAGTCCCATAGGGCGGATTGGGAGTCCCATAGGGCGGATTGGGAGTCCCATAGGGCGGATTGGGAGTCCCATAGGGCGTATTGGGAGTCCCATAGGGCGGATTGGGAGTCCCATAGGGCGGATTGGGAGTCCCATAGGGCGGATTGGGAGTCCCATAGGGCGGATTGGGAGTCCCATAGGGTGGATTGGGAGTCCCATAGGGCGGATTGGGAGTCCCATAGGGCGGATTGGGAGTCCCATAGGGCGGATTTGGAGTCCCATAGGGCGGATTGGGAGTCCCATAGGGTGGATTGGGAGTCCCATAGGGCGGATTGGGAGTCCCATAGGGCGGATTGGGAGTCCCATAGGGCGGATTGGGAGTCCCATAGGGCGGATTGGGAGTCCCATAGGGCGGATTGGGAGTCCCATAGGGCGGATTGGGTGTCCCATAGGGCGGATTGGGAGTCCCATAGGGCGGATTGGGAGTCCCATAGGGCGGATTGGGAGTCCCATAGGGCGGATTGGGAGTCCCATAGGGCGGATTGGGAGTCCAATAGGGCGGATTGGGAGTCCAATAGGGCGGATTGGGAGTCCCATAGGGTGGATTGGGAGTCCCATAGGGCGGATTGGGAGTCCCATAGGGCGGATTGGGAGTCCCATAGGGCGGATTGGGAGTCCCATAGGGCGGATTGGGAGTCCAATAGGGCGGATTGGGAGTCCCATAGGGCGGATTGGGAGTCCAATAGGGCGGATTGGGAGTCCCATAGGGCGGATTGGGAGTCCCATAGGGCGGATTGGGAGTCCCATAGGGCGGATTGGGAGTCCCATAGGGTGGATTGGGAGTCCCATAGGGCGGATTGGGAGTCCCATAGGGCGGATTGGGAGTCCCATAGGGCGGATTGGGAGTCCCATAGGGCGGATTGGGAGTCCAATAGGGCGGATTGGGAGTCCCATAGGGCGGATTGGGAGTCCAATAGGGCAGATTGGGAGTCCTGACATTGTAAATAAGAATTTATTCTTTATCTGACATGCCTAGTTAAATAAAGGTTACATAAAACATTTAAACAATAGATATATACACCTGTATTAATCTGTTTATTGAAGTAGCCTTTAGTATCTGTGAGTTTAGACACTTGTTTACCTCAAGTAAAGTTGATATGTCAATCATTCATACACTTATTGACATTATTTCAGTTGCTTGAAGAGAATATTATGACATGAACAACGAGCTGAAGATGTTCAAGATGATTCTGAGATCAGAACTCCTACAAGGCTTTGAGAGTCAGAAGCAGGAAGTGGTGGATGCTGAAGATGAGAAGCAGGAGAGCAGTGCCAGAGAGGGGGCTCTGAAGATCACACTGAACGTCCTGAGGAAAATGAACCAGAAGGAGCTTGCTGACACACTGGAGAAAAGTAAGAGCTGTCTACCTCATGTTGAATGCTGTTTTATAACGTTTAAAAGCTGTAGCTAAAGTAGCCGTGTAACTCAATGATATTATCGCAGCCTTAACACATTTAATCCCACCAGTCACAATAGTGAGAGAAAAAAGTTTATACTTTACAGGCTCTAGAGAAGTTAAAGTTGTACTTATCAGCAAACAAGTAATATATTCTGCATCATGAAGGTGTGATTCAAAGAAGTTGATTGATATGATTGATTCATATGATTTCTCAGAATGGTCACAACAGGGCCGGATACAACGGTTGGTTTACTGCCTCAATGTCAGGTCCCTTAACACAAGGTTTGGTTTACTGCCTCAATGTCAGGTCCCTTAACACAAGGGTTGGTTTACTGCCTCAATGTCAGGTCCCTTAATACAAGGTTTGGTTTACTGCCTCAATGTCAGGTCCCTTAACACAAGGTTTGGTTTAATGTCTCTATGTTAGGTGTGTCATAATCTCTGAGTTGGAACCCAATCAAATCTCATGCTAGATACCGTGTCTTAGCTAGCTAACTCAATTTGATCCTGTGGGCAGAGTTGGCTGGATAAAAATAAAGAATCTGCATATGGCCGTGGTTCTCTGGCTCAGGATGTTAACTAGTGGAAGCTAGAAGATTCAGCCCTGTCCCAATATACAGAACATAACCAAGTCTGTCACAAAATATTAGGTGTGTCAACTTGGAAAAAATGAATGATCCTCAACAGCTGTCTAAAACTAACCATGCGTTTTTCCCTTCTCCCCCACTCTCCCTTTCCCTCTCTCTCTCTCTTTCCCTTCTCCTCTCCTCTCCCATCTCCCTTCCTTTTCCTCCCCCTCTCTCCAGGTCTGTTTGTGATGTGTGGAGCTATAATCTACACGGTAATGCGTCCGGATGGGGAGGAGGATGCTGTGTTTGGCTTTGCCTACATTCTGGCCTGGGTGTCCTTCCCTCTGTGTCTGGTCAGTGGTCTCTTCTACATCGTACTGAGGAAGAGGGAATGAGAGAGGGAGGGAGGCTGAGGTTAAGACCTCACACCACCACCAGGAAGTGGGAATGAGAGAGGGAGGCTGAGGTTAAGACCTCACACCACCACCAGGAAGAGGGAATGAGAGAGGGAGGCAGAGGTTAAGGCCTCACACCACCACCACCAGCAGAACACAGCACTGTGCCCCAGTCAATTGTCCAACAAGCTTTCTCTGCCCTTAACCCTGTTCTGAACACCTCCAAAACAAAGGTCATGTGGTTTGGTAAGACAAATGCCCCTCTCCCAACATAAAGGTGATTACTACCTCTGAGGGTTTAGAGCATGAGGTACAAGTACTTGTACAAGTACCTCATACAAGTACTTGGGAGTATGGCTTGACGGTACGGGGTCCTTCTCTCAGCACATATCAAAGCTGCAGTCTAAAGTTAAATCTAGACTTGGTTTCCTCTCTCGTAATCGCACCTCTTTCACCCCAGCTGCCAAACTAACCCTGATTCAGATGACCATCCTACCCATGCTAGATTACGGAGACATAATTTATAGATCGGCAGGTAAGGGTGCTCTCGAGCGACTAGATGTTCTTTACCATTCTGCCATCAGATTTGCCACCAATGCTCCTTACAGGACACATCACTGCACTCTATACTCCTCTGTAAACTGGTCATCTCTGTATACCCGTCACAAGATCCACTGGTTGATACTTATTTATAAAACCCTCTTAGGCCTCACTCCCCCAGTCTGAGATATCTACTGCAACCCTCATCCTCCACATACAACACCTGTTCTGCCAGTCACATTCTGTTAAAGGTCCCCAAAGCACACACATCCCTGGGTCGCTCGTCTTTTCAGTTCGCTGCAGCTAACGACTGGAACGAGCTGCAACAAACACTCAAACTGGACAGTTTTATCTCAATCTCTTCATTCAAAGACTCAATCGTGGACACTCTTAATGACAGTTGTGGCTGCTTTGCGTGATTTATTGTTGTCTCTACCTTCTTGCCCTTTGTGCTGTTGCCTGTGCCCAATAATGTTTGTACCCTGTTTTGTTGCTACCATGTTGTTGTCATGTTGTGTTGCTACCCTGCTGCGTTGTCATGTGGTGCTGCCATGCTGTGTTGTTGTCTTAGTTCTCTCTTCATGTAGTGTTGTGTTTTGTCTCTTGTCGTGATGTGTGTTTTGTCCTATATTTTTTATTTATTTATATTTTTAATCCCAGACACTATCCCCCACGAGGCCTTTTGCCTTTTGGTAGGCTGTTATTGTAAATAAGAATTTGTTCTTAACTGAATTGCCTAGTTAAATAAAGAGTTAAATAAAACTAAGAGTTGGTTTGAACAGATCTGAATCAGGACACTAAGAGTTGGTTTAAACAGATCTGAATCAGGACACTAAGAGTTGGTTTAAATAGATCTGAATCAGGACACTAAGAGTTTGTTTGAACAGATCTGAATCAGGACACTAAGAGTTGGTTTAAATAGATCTGAATCAGGAAACTAAGAGTTGGTTTGAACAGATCTGAATCAGGAAACTAAGAGTTGGTTTAAACAGATCTGAATCATGAAACTAAGAGTTGGTTTGAACAGATCTGAATCAGGAAACTAAGAGTTGGTTTGAACAGATCTGAATCAGGAAACTAAGAGTTGGTTTGAACAGATCTGAATCAGGAAACTAAGAGTTGGTTTGAACAGATCTGAATCAGGACACTAAGAGTTGGTTTGAACAGATCTGAATCAGGACACTAAGAGTTGGTTTAGACAGATCTGAATCAGGAAACTAAGAGTTGGTTTAAACAGATCTGAATCAGGACACTAAGAGTTGGTTTAAACAGATCTGAATCAGGACACTAAGAGTTGGTTTGAACAGATCTGAATCAGGACACTAAGAGTTGGTTTGAACAGATCTGAATCAGGACACTAAGAGTTGGTTTAAACAGATCTGAATCAGGAAACTAAGAGTTGGTTTAAATAGATCTGAATCAGGAAACTAAGAGTTGGTTTGAACAGATCTGAATCAGGACACTAAGAGTTGGTTTGAACAGATCTGAATCAGGACACTAAGAGTTGATTTGAACAGATCTGAATCAGGACACTAAGAGTTGGTTTAAACAGATCTGAATCAGGAAACTAAGAGTTGGTTTAAATAGATCTGAATCAGGAAACTAAGAGTTGGTTTGAACAGATCTGAATCAGGACACTAATTCGGGGCGGCAGGGTAGCCTAGTGGTTAGAGCGTTGGACTAGTAACCGGAAGGTTGCGAGTTCAAACCCCCGAGCTGACAAGGTACAAATCTGTCGTTCTGCCCCTGAACAGGCAGTTAACCCACTGTTCCCAGGCCGTCATTGAAAATAAGAATTTGTTCTTAACTGACTTGCCTGGTTAAATAAAGGTAAAATAAAAAAAAAATAAAAAAATAAGAGTTGGTTTGAACAGATCTGAATCAGGACACTAAGAGTTGATTTGAACAGATCTGAATCAGGACACTAAGAGTTGGTTTAAACAGATCAGAATCAGGAAACTTTGTTGGTTTGAGGGTGTCAAGAATGTCAAAAATTTGGGACCCCAAATATACTTCAAAGTTGGAGATATGTTGAAACTGGATCCATCATAATGATTCTACATTTTATAATATGAACCTGGATCATCATAATGATTCTACATGTTATAATCTGCCATGGCCTCTACTGGCCAAAGGTTAAACTACTGTTATGTTTATTCTATATTATGGTGTTGAGTCACTAGACTTTGACCAGATATTATTGCATCCAAAGATCAACTGTACATAGAACATAGATACAAACACACTTGTTATCAGGAAGGTGCTCTCTCAGCACAACGGAAAATATCTCAATGACTTGACATGTTCTGGTTGTGAATTCAGGCTACAAGGTAAGAATCTTCCCAGGGATTATTGTAAAGTGTGTAGAGACATTAAATGTATAGTGTTATTTTAGTATAGTGAATGACAGTAAAACACTCAGATCTAACAGTCCATTTCACCTGGGACAGGTACGTGACAGTTCAATCATACAAAATAGCGCTAACTGGGCGTAGGCAAATCAAATTTAAAAAACCTATTGTTCATATATCGTATTATAGGATGCGTATATCTGGTTATTTTACCATTTGTAAAAATGTTAATGTATCATAGTTCTAAATCATCTTTCAGAATATCAGAATGTGTTGTTTTTAAAAATTAGAATGAGCTCCTGCTTCCTGTATAATTTGGTATGAAACCACAAATACTTTTCTTAACATTGTTATTATGAATTAAATTAATAACTGTTGAACAAAGAAACACACTAGAATGAGTGAAATGATTAAAAGACAAAGTGAGAATTTATTATTAATATTATTATTGTATTGTTATTATCAATAGTTTCTCTACATGGAGAAGAGGTGAAACATATCAGTCACCACTACATGTTCATGTGATGCATTAAATCACCTGACTGTTTGGATGTGTCTGTCAGTAAATGTTTAATTTCTAAGAGATAATGAATACAATAGAACAATTGACATTCCATAATTAGTTTTCACTGTGTTAACCACAACCAACATGTTGGATCTCTGTTTAGACGACAGTTCTCTAAAATGAGTCTCTCTGGGAAGAGAGAGGAGGGGGGCCCTGCCTCTAAAATTAGACTCTCTGGGGGACATGACACCAAAGCCAAGAGGTGAGATGACATTGTCAATAAAGAACTTTATTTCTAAATCATTAAATCCCCCCAAAATTCACATTTAAAAAAAAATATTCATCAGAAATGATTGCTTATAGGTACCTTCATGTGTCTGTAACATTTTTAGCTAAGAATAGAATTTACAGGGAAATAGTTGAAAAGTCACAATATTAGTTTAAAATTATCTTTAGAATGTCACGTTCTGACCATTGTTCTTGTGTGTTTTCCTTGTTTTAGTGTTGGTCAGGACGTGAGCTGGGTGGGGATTCTATGTTGTGTGTCTGGTTTGTCTATTTCTATGTCTGGCCTGATATGGTTCTCAATCAGAGGCAGGTGTTAGTCATTGTCTCTGATTGGAAACCATATTTAGGTAGCCTGGGTTTCACTGTGTGTTTTGTGGGTGTTTGTTCCTTTGTACCAGATAAGACTGTTTAGGTTTTCACTTTTCTTGTTTAGTTTATTCATGTATAGTTTTTTCTTCATTAAAAATCATGAATAACATTTTGGTCCAACTCTCCTTCACCTAAAGAAAACCGTTACATAGAAATAGCAGTGCTGGGGGATTTGGAAAGACATAGTCAGTCAATCAACAGTAGAATAATACTCTTATGAAAAATATGTATCTTTATCTGACAGTCTGTGGATACTATGAGACTAGAAAGGTTCAAATCCATGTAAGACTCACAACACAGTTGAATAATATATGCCAGGTGGAAATCAAGAGGATGTTCTACAGAGACAGGTGGACTGGGCTGAGAGGAGCAGAGGGGCGGGATTAAAATAGCTCATGATGGGTAATAGTCATTACTGTAAACATAATAGATGTCATTACTGTAAACATTATAGATGTCATTACTGTAAACATTATAGATGTTATTACTGTAAACATTATAGATGTTATTACTGTAAACATTATAGATGTCATTACTGTAAACATTATAGATGTCATTACTGTAAACATAATAGATGTCATTACTGTAAACATTATAGATGTCATTACTGTAAACATAATAGATGTCATTACTGTAAACATTATAGATGTCATTACTGTAAACATTAGATGTTATTACTGTAAACATAGATGTTATTACTGTAAACATTATAGATGTCATTACTGTAAACATTATAGATGTTATTACTGTAAACATAGATGTTATTACTGTAAACATTTTAGATAGTTATTAGTTATTTATTTACATTTGACTGCGTTAAACCTAGCAGTGCTATTTATTTCTCTGAGACTGAGTCAGATATATATTATTACTGTGTTAAACCTAGCAGTACTACTGATTCCTCTGAGAGTGAGTCAGATATATATTATTACTGTGTAAAACCTGGCAGTACTACTGATTTCTCTGAGACTGAGGCAGATATATATTATTACTGTGTTAAACCTAGCAGTACTACTGATTCCTCTGAGAGTGAGTCAGATATATATTATTACTGTGTTAAACCTGGCAGTACTACTGATTCCTCTGAGAGTGAGTCAGATATATATTATTACTGTGTTAAACCTGGCAGTACTACTGATTTCTCTGAGAGTGAGGCAGATTTCTCTGAGACTGAGTCAGATATATATTATTACTGTGTAAAACCTAGCAGTACTACTGATTTCTCTGAGAGTGAGGCAGATATATATTATTACTGTGTAAAACCTAGCAGTACTACTGATTTCTCTGAGAGTGAGGCAGATATATATTATTACTGTGTGAAACCTAGCAGTACTACTGATTTCTCTGAGAGTGAGGCAGATATATATTATTACTGTGTTAAACCTAGCAGTACTACTGATTTCTCTGAGACTGAGGCAGATATATATTATTACTGTGTTAAACCTAGCAGTACTACTGATTTCTCTGAGAGTGAGTCAGATATATATTATTACTGTGTAAAACCTAGCAGTACTACTGATTTCTCTGAGAGTGAGGCAGATATATATTATTACTGTGTTAAACCTAGCAGTACTACTGATTTCTCTGAGAGTGAGGCAGATATATATTATTACTGTGTTAAACCTAGCAGTACTACTGATTTCTCTGAGAGTGAGGCAGATATATATTATTACTGTGTTAAACCTAGCAGTACTACTGATTTCTCTGAGACTGAGGCAGATATCTTGATTTTAAAAACAAAAATAACATGAATATTTGTCTCTCTGAATTGAAACCATTCAAGTGATAGATTTTAAACAAACACATGTCTGTCATTGACCAACCCCATAATTAGACAGTGATAAAACACACCTTTCATAATTTATTTGAACTATAAACGCTAATTTACCAACATTTCTGAAAATGGATATATAGCGTTTTGAAATTAAACTCTTCTTATGTTTCCCCATCTGAGCTCAGAGTAGATGAGAGATGTAATATTTGTCTCTGTTGTGTTGAAGTTCAATCAAGCAGGAGAGACCAGCCTCCCCTGTGCCCAGCGGTCTGTCCATGAAGAGTGACTGGTCTATGGATACACCTATAAAGTTTAGAGAGGGAGACTTTTCTCTGAAACAAAGGTAAGAAAAACTCATGGGTCAGTGAGTTAAACAACACTATCTCTGGTCATTTGTCCTCTCCAATTTTCACATTTATTTTTGTTGTTTTCATAATCCATAGGCTTATCCTTTTCTTCCATTTTCATGTAAAAACAACATTCCCTCCCTGAGTGAGTGAGTGTGTGTGTGTGTGTGTGTGTGTGAATATGTCTGTATGTGTATATATATATATATGTATATGGCTATATATACAGTGCCTTGCGAAAGTATTCGGCCCCCTTGAACTTTGCGACCTTTTGCCACATTTCAGGCTTCAAACATAAAGATATAAATCTGTATTTTTTTGTGAAGAATCAACAACAAGTGGGACACAATCATGAAGTGGAACAACATTTATTGGATATTTCAAACTCTTTTAACAAATCAAAAACTGAAAAATTGGGCGTGCAAAATTATTCAGCCCCCTTAAGTTAATACTTTGTAGCGCCACCTTTTGCTGCGATTACAGCTGTAAGTCGCTTGGGGTATGTCTCTATCAGTTTTGCACATCGAGAGACTGAAATTTTTTCCCATTCCTCCTTGCAAAACAGCTCGAGCTCAGTGAGGTTGGATGGAGAGCATTTGTGAACAGCAGTTTTCAGTTCTTTCCACAGATTCTCGATTAGATTCAGGTCTGGACTTTGACTTGGCCATTCTAACACCTGGATATGTTTATTTTTGAACCATTCCATTGTAGATTTTGCTTTATGTTTTGGATCATTGTCTTGTTGGAAGACAAATCTCCGTCCCAGTCTTAGGTCTTTTGCAGACTCTATCAGGTTTTCTTCCAGAATGGTCCTGTATTTGGCTCCATTCATCTTCCCATCAATTGTAACCATCTTCCCTGTCCCTGCTGAAGAAAAGCAGGCCCAAACCATGATGCTGCCACCACCATGTTTGACAGTGAGGATGGTGTGTTCAGCTGTGTTGCTTTTACGCCAAACATAACGTTTTGCATTGTTGCCAAAAAGTTCAATTTTGGTTTCATCTGACCAGAGCACCTTCTTCCACATGTTTGGTGTGTCTCCCAGGTTGCTTGTGGCAAACTTTAAACAACACTTTTTATGGATATCTTTAAGAAATGGCTTTCTTCTTGCCACTCTTCCATAAAGGCCAGATTTGTGCAATATACGACTGATTGTTGTCCTATGGACAGAGTCTCCCACCTCAGCTGTAGATCTCTGCAGTTCATCCAGAGTGATCATGGGCCTCTTGGCTGCATCTCTGATCAGTCTTCTCCTTGTATGAGCTGAAATTTTAGAGGGACGGCCAGGTCTTGGTAGAATTGCAGTGGTCTGATACTCCTTCCATTTCAATATTATCGCTTGCACAGTGCTCCTTGGGATGTTTAAAGCTTGGGAAATCTTTTTGTATCCAAATCCGGCTTTAAACTTCTTCACAACAGTATCTCGGACGGAGACTTGATTACACACAGGTGGATTGTATTTATCATCATTAGTCATTTAGGTCAACATTGGATCATTCAGAGATCCTCACTGAACTTCTGGAGAGAGAGTTTGCTGCACTGAAAGTAAAGGGGCTGAATAATTTTGCACGCCCAATTTTTCAGTTTTTGATTTGTTAAAAAAGTTTGAAATATCCAATAAATGTCGTTCCACTTCATGATTGTGTCCCACTTGTTGTTGATTCTTCACAAAAAAATACAGTTTTATATCTTTATGTTTGAAGCCTGAAATGTGGCAAAAGGTCGCAAAGTTCAAGGGGGCCGAATACTTTCGCAAGGCACTGTATATACTCCTCAGATGTTTTGTCCCCAGAAACCAACAGAAGAGATCAGAGTCAGAGATTCTCAGTGGTCAGTCTTCCCAGAGTCATCAAACAGACCTGGCCTCTATATTCAGTGTATGTGGTCCTGTTATGTACATTTGTTTTTGTTTTTCTCAAGTAAAGTTGATCTGTCAATCATTTATTAATGTGTTCATGAGAAAGCATTTCTTATCTTGCTTAAATTATTTACTTTATTCATTTCAGTTGCTTGAAGAGAATATTATCACATTAATGAAGAACGAGCTGAAGATGTTCAAGAGGATTCTGAGTTCAGAACTCCCACAAGGCTTTGAGAGTCAGAAGCAGGATAAGGAAGTGGTGGAAGCTGAAGATGAGAAGCAGGAGAGCAGTGCCAGAGAGGGGGCTCTGAAGATCACACTGCACGTCCTGAGGAAAATGAACCAGAAGGAGCTTGCTGACACACTGGAGAAAAGTAAGAGCTGTCTGCCTCATGTTGAATGCTGTTTTATAACAAACATTTAAAAGTTGTAGCTCAAGTACAGCTAAAATAGCTTTTTAACTCAATGATATTGTAGAAGCCTTAATACAACACTTAGTGACCTCATCAAGTAGCAGCAGGGATGTGTTGTGGTGATTAATTGAGAGAGAGAGAGAGAGAGAGAGAGAGAGAGAGAGAGAGAGAGAGAGAGAGAGAGAGAGAGAGAGAGAGAGAGAGAGAGAGAGAGAGAGAGAGAGAGAGAGAGAGAGAGAGAGAGAGAGAGAGAGAGAGAGAGAGAGAGAGAGAGAGAGAGAGAGAGAGAGAGAGAGAGAGAGAGAGAGAGAGAGAGAGAGAGAGAGAGAGAGAGAGAGAGAGAGAGAGAGAGAGAGAGAGAGAGAGAGAGAGAGAGAGAGAGAGAGGACATGTCGACGTTCTGACCTTAGTTCCCTTTGTGTTAGTATGGTCAGGGCGTGAGTTGGGGTGGGTTGTCTATGTTCCTTTTTCTATGTAGTATTTATGTGTTTGGCCTGGTACGGTTCTCAATCAGAGGCAGGTGTCGTTAGTTGTCTCTGATTGAGAATCATACCTTTCCTTTTGTGTTTCGTGTTTATTTTCCGTGTTTGTTTCCACACGGAACTGTTTAGGTTTTGTTTTTTCACGTTGTCGTTTATTGTTTTGTTCAGTGTTCTTATTAAAAACCAGGCTGGTCTGATCCTCAGAAGAGGAAAGTCGTTACACAACATGAATCATCAATAATAATAATAATATAATCAGTCACTCCAGTGTCTAATGCATTATGAAATCATGTACACATTTATACAGGAGTTTAAGGGATTACATTATTATAATGTATAACTTTATAACAGTCCAACAACACTGTAGGCATTAAAACAGACGTGATATTAATATCCTCTGTGTTATTTCTTCATTCAGGTGAGCGTGCTGTGATTTGCCAACGTGAACTCAAATCTCATCTAAAGAAGAAGTTTCAATGTGTATTTGAGGGGATCGCTAAACAAGGAAACCCAACACTTCTCAGTAAGATCTACACAGAGCTCTACATCACAGAGGGTGGAACAGGAGAGGTCAATAATGAACATGAGCTGAGACAGATTGAGACAACAACCAGGAAACAAGCAAGACCAGAGACTGCAATCAAATGTAACGACATCTTCAAACCCTTAACTGGACAAGACAAACTTATCAGAACTGTGTTGACAAAGGGAGTCGCTGGCATTGGAAAAACAGTCTCCGTGCAGAAGTTCATTCTGGACTGGGCTGAAGGAAAAGCAAATCAGGATGTCCAATTTGTATTTTCATTCCCTTTTCGGGAGCTGAATTTGATGAAAGAGGACAAACACACTTTGATTGAACTTCTCAATCACTTCTCAATGGAAACCAAAGAATCAAGAATTTCCAACTATGACAAGTACAAAGTTCTGTTCATCTTTGATGGTCTGGATGAGTGTCGACTGCCCCTAGACTTCCAGAAGAACAAGATCTGTTGTGACGTCACAGAGTCAACCTCAGTGGATGTTCTGCTGACAAATCTCATCAAGGGAAATCTGCTTCCCTCTGCTCTCCTCTGGATAACTACCCGACCTGCAGCAGCCAATAAGATCCCTTCAGGGTTTGTTGATCAGGTGACAGAGGTACGAGGGTTCAATGATCCACAGAAGGAGGAGTACTTCAGGAAGAGATTCAGTGATGAGGACCTGGCCAGCAGAATCATCTCACACATAAAGACATCAAGGAGCCTCCACATCATGTGCCACATTCCAGTCTTCTGTTGGATTTCTGCAATAGTGCTTGAAGACATGCTGAAACATAAGAGAGAAGAGATGCCCAAGACTCTGACTGAGATGTACACACACCTTGTGGTGTTTCATACCAAACAGAAGAATGAAAAGTATCTTGGGAAAGAAGAGACAGGTCCACACTGGAATAAAGAGAGCATTCTGTCACTGGGAAAACTGGCTTTTCAACAGCTTGTGAATGGCAATCTGATTTTCTATGAAGAAGACCTGAAGGAGGCTGGCATTGATGTCAATGAAGCCTCAGTGTACTCAGGATTGTGCACACAGCTCTTTAAAGAGGAATGTGGGCTGGTCCAGGACAATGTGTACTGCTTTGTGCATCTGAGCATTCAGGAGTTTCTGGCTGCTGTATATGTGTTCCTTTCATTCATCAACAACAATGAGAATCTTATCACCAAACCTCAATCAACATCCAGGAACCTTGTTGCGCTGTTCAGAAACAAGCCTGGAGTTACTGTCTACAAGAGTGCTGTGGATGAAGCCTTACAAAGTGAGACAGGAAACCTGGACCTTTTCCTCCGCTTCCTTCTGGGCCTCTCACTGGAGTCCAATCAGAAGCACTTACGAGGTCTACTGACAATGACAAGAAGCAGCTCACAGAGCCATGAAGAAACAGTCAAGTACATCAAGAAGAAGATCAGGGAGAATCCCTCTCCAGAGAGGTGCATCAATCTGTTCCACTGTCTGAATGAACTGAATGACCATTCTCTAGTGGAGGAGATCCAAAGCTACCTGAGATCAGGAAGTCTCTCAGAAGCCAAACTGTCACCTGCACAGTGGTCAGCTCTGGTCTTTGTGTTGCTGACTTCAGAAGAGGAGCTGGATGTGTTTGACCTGAAGAAATACTCCAGATCAGAGGAAGGTCTGCTGAGGCTGCTGCCAGTGGTCAAAGCCTCCAAAGCTGCTCTGTGAGTACATAACATTACTTTTAAGTACTAATCATCAGGAAGAAATATTCACTTTAGAGAAAAATATGAATTGTTGAAAAACATATTTACTCAGTGCATTGCTGTTCACATTAGTATAACAATTGAAGTATCTGGGATCTACGTGTGTTTATATTAGTTACTGCGCTGTTACTAAGCAGTAATGCATTACGGCAGTGTTACGTTACTACACCTAATAGGAAATGCACATGCGCACTGGGGTGCCGGGAACTGTAGAGCACGAGGGGTTCTGACTAAACGAAAACTAACTGTACTCCCGGCTCCTGCCTGGTCATTTCTCCACAACACAAATATCACAGTGGCGATGAGGTGATTAAACTACATAAACGGACATTGCTTGAAGGGAAGAATGTTGCGTGAGTAATGAAACTCAAAATAATTATGTAATTCGTCAGTTATTTTTTATTTTCTTTCGCCAGTAGAGAAGGCTAAGCACTGCTAGTACAGTATTCAGGAGCTGCCAAGTAGCAAGACTATTGGAGTCCAGAATAGCGACACTGCTCTCTGGTGGTTCAATTTAAAAAACGGTCATTGAACCCATTGAAATTAGGCGATATCAGTGGAGAAATATTGGCAAGAAGAAAAAGGAAGAAGGACCGTAACACATTATTACAAATGAGTGCAGTAAATGAAGTAATTGCAGAAACTTCTGAAGTGAAGAATTAGATGAAAATTAAGGATTACAAGGAATAAGGAAACTGAACAATTAACTGTGAAAATGGCAACCATTGGTCGAGTACCAGAGATTGAGGATTTTGATTCCTATTTGGAGCATTTTGAACGTTGGCTGGCTGCAAATGAAATCAAAGATGAAAAGAAGCAGACGTATTTATCATGTGTTTTGGGTCCAACGGAGTATGGATTGCTGAAAGGTCTCATTGAACCAATAAAAGCAGTGGAGTTGAACTATGCAGAACTGACTGAAACTATTTCAAGGTATTTCAAGCCTAAGCCAATTCTCATTGCAGAACGTTTCAGATTTTACCAACATCACCAGAGTCAAGGGGAAACCGTGGCTGACTACATCCTTGCTTTGAAAAGGCTGGCAAGTACATGTGCGTTTGCACGATTTCTTGATGATGCTCTCCGAGACAAGTTTGTATGTGGTCTCACAGGTGAAGCATATCACAGAAGGCTCCTGTCAGAGAAGGACCTGACCTTTAAGAAAGCCTGTGATATAGCACTTGGACTCGAGCTTGTCCACAGGGATACTATTGAGCTATCGGGACATGCAGAACGTCAGAAAGGTGTTCACAAGGTCAGTGATGCACGTGGTGAAAAAAGCTCACAAAAGTCACACTTTTCTCAGTCCCGTCCTCAAGGTTACACAAGAACAAAGCAGCCCACATCTCAAAGGTCTAAGCCAAGTTGCTACAGATGTGGGGGAGATAATCATCAGCACAGTGAATGTCGATTCCAAAATGAAAAGTGCCACAATTGTGGAAAGGTTGGACATTTACAGAGAGTGTGTAAGGCCTCGAAAAGGCACAGCAAGAGCACACAAAGTGTCAGACGCAGCACAAGAAGAGGAAGGTACAACTGAAACAGTAGTGGAACTGTTCACAGTGTACACAGCTCAACAACTAAAAGATGGAATCTATCTCAACATGGAGTTAGCGGGAAAACAGGTTAAAATGCAGCTGGACACCGGAGCGTCTGTATCTCTGGTTCCAGAGAGACTCTACAAAGAAAAAATGAAAGACTGCCCTCTTCAGCCCGCGTCCATCCGCCTTTCTTCATACACTGGTGACACTATTCCTGTGTTAGGGCAGATCCAGGTACCAGTCCGGTATGAGGGGAAGGAGTGGACGCTACCGCTTGTCATTGTTAAAGGAGAAAAATCAGCCTTGCTAGGCAGAAACTTGCTACAAAAGATCAAGTTGAACTGGGGAGAAATCTTCAGTCTGAGAAATGACAAACCAGTGAGTCAGGCTACACTCACTAATATGCTGGAGAAGCACAAATAACTTTTCAAAGATGGCTACGGTGAAATACAAGACTTCACAGCAAAAGTCAGAGTGCAAGAAGGAACCAAGCCTATCTTTCACAAACCACGTCCGGTTCCCTATGCTCTTAAGGAAGCAGTAGAGAAGGAACTGGACCGCCTACAGAAGAATAACATAATCATGAAAGTAGCGAGGAGCGACTGGGCCGCTCCGATTGTTGTAGTTCCAAAGAAAGACAAGACCATCAGAATGTGCGGTGACTACGAGGTCACAGTAAATCGCTGCATACTACCAGAGGAATATCCACTACCAAACGCTGAAGATCTGTTTGCCACTCTAGCTGGTGGGAAGGTTTTCAGTAAGCTGGACCTGGCATTCGCTTATCAGCAACTGAAGCTGGATCCGGAGTCAGAACAGTATCTGACCATCAATACACACAAGGGGCTATTCAGATTCAATCGCTTGGCCTATGGAATCACGACAGCTCCAGCAATATTCCAACACACAATGGATCAGATCTTGGACGGTATAGACCATGTTGTGTGCTTCATGGACGACATCCTCATGTCAGCACCAACCATTGGAGAGCACCTTGTAGTGCTGGACAAAGTGATGTCAAGACTGGAGAAATATGGAGTGAGAATGAAACGCAGCAAGTGTGAGTTCCTCCAGGACTCAGTGGAGTATCTCGGATACAAGATTGATGCACAAGGCCTGCACCCAACCAACAGCAAGGTGGAAGCAATTGTAAACGCACCAGCACCCACAAATATCTCAGAGCTGAGGTCATTTTTGGGGCTCCTGAACTATTACGGAAAGTTTGTGGCAAACTTGTCCACATTGTTGCATCCGCTTCACCAACTGCTGCAGGCCGAT
Source organism: Oncorhynchus mykiss (assembly GCF_013265735.2). Classification (NCBI taxonomy): domain Eukaryota; kingdom Metazoa; phylum Chordata; class Actinopteri; order Salmoniformes; family Salmonidae; genus Oncorhynchus; species Oncorhynchus mykiss. The sequence continues at coordinate 68,268,975 of NC_048577.1, forward strand.
ACAAAGTGGAATTGCTCCCCACAATGCGAAGAAGCATTCAATACTTGCAAACAGCATCTGCTAAAGAGCAAGTGGCTTGCCCACTATAACACAGAGATGAAGCTGAGACTCGCGTGTGATGCATCTCCATACGGAGTAGGAGCCGTCATCTCACATGTTCTACCGTCAGGTGAAGAACACCCTATTGCATTTGCATCACGGAATCTGTCACCAAGTGAGAAAAAATATGCTCAAATTGAGAAGAAAGCCCTGAGCATCATATTCGGAGTGAAGAAGTTTCACAAATACCTCTACGGAAGGAAGTTCCAACTGCTGACAGATCACAAGCCTCTGTTGGCCATCCTTGGACCAAAATCAGCTATACCAACCCTTGCTGCACTTCGAATGCAATGTTGGGCTCTGATATTGTTAGCCTACGACTACGAGATTGAGTACAGACGATCCAGTGATCACGCAAATGCTGATGCACTATCGAGACTACCATGCAATAGTGACTCCGATAGTGAAGATGATAGAGCAGTCTTCCAGATCTCTCTCATTGATGAACTGCCCATATCTGCTTCTGACATAGCAGAGGAAACAAGGAAAGACCCAGTGCTTTCCAAAGTCTTGGACTTAACATTAGGCAGTTGCCCAACCTTCGTAAATGACGATAACCTTCGTCCATTCATCGACAAGAAAGACCAGTTGTCCACTGATCAAGGATGTGTTCTGTGGGGATCAAGGGTGGTGGTACCTCACGAATTCCAGAGGAGACTGCTATCTGACCTGCACGAGGCACATCCAGGGATCACTCGAATGAAAGCACTCGCTCACAGTTATCTGTGGTGGCCTGGACTGGATCAGGACATTCAACAGCATGTAGGCCACTGCTCACCTTGTGAAGCTGTTCGCAACAAGCCTGCTGCTGCACCTCTTCATCCATGGTCCTGGGCTGCTACACCTTGGGAACGCATCCATGTGGATTACGCCGAAATTGACAAGCAACATTTCCTTGTTGTCGTCGATGTCCATTCCAAGTGGATTGAAGTGTTCCCTACTCAACTGACCACAGCCGAGAAGACCATCAATCTTCTCAGACACCTGTTTGCATCCTTTGGACTATTCAAGGAGCTCGTATCAGACAATGGCCCTCCGTTCACGTCAAACGATTTTGAAACGTTTCTCAAGGACAACGGAGTAAGGCACATCCTGTCGTTCTGTCCCTGAACAGGCAGTTAACCCACTGTTCCTAGGCCGTCATTGAAAATAAGAATGTTTTCTTAACTGACTTGCCTGGTTAAATAAAGGTAAAAATCCTGTCACCACCTTACCATCCGCAATCAAAACGGAGCAGTGGAGAGAGCAAACCTTTAAGAAGGCCTGGACTAGACTCGAGGTTCAGTCTGTGCCCACCCACCAAAGGCTTCCTCAGTTCCTGTTTACTTACCGTAACACACCACACACAGTAAAGGAATGTACACCAGCTGAACTGTTTCTGAAAGGCCAACCACATACCCGCCTGACATTGTTGAAACCAGAATCCAGTCAAGCACTGTGGCAAAGCACCAGCTACAGCAGAAGAAAGCTCATGATAGACACTCAAAGACTGTCAGAGAATTCAAAGAGGGAGAGAGGGTGATGGTACGTGATTTCAGACACCCCAAGCGCCTGTGGAACTCAGGTGTGATCTTGCAACGCAGAGGACTTTTGACTTACCAAGTCCAAATTGGTCATCGCCAGGTCAACGTTCATGTGGATCATCTGCTACGGTCCAACGCCCCAGCAGAGACATGCCGAGAGAACAGGAACAATAACGACCCCCAGGACTATTCTCCTGACTGTGGACGTACGGGAGAGACAGAGCCTGACCTTCCACCCGAACCTGGCCCACCACAGGAAGCCCAGGAGGAGCGGAGATATCCTATTCAACAGCGAAGGACACCTCAAAAGCTTGACCTGTGAGTTGAGCTGGTTAAGGAGGTAACGAACAGTAAAACAAACACTTTAATATGTCCTAGATAAAAGGAAAGAAAAAGGACATTACCTGGGATAGTTATTAGGACACAAACTCCATCTTTGGGGCATCTTCGGGGCAGAATAATCCCCTGGATTTGTGCTGGGCTCTGAAAAGTCTGCTTCAACCCAGTAGTTGAATTTTTTTAAGAGTGCATTGTTCAGATATTGCATTAGTAGTTACCTAACATATTTACCTTGTTCTCTGGTAGTTAAACACTATGGGGAGGAGTGTAGTATCTGGGATCTACATCTGTTTCTAGTAGTTACTGTGCTGTTACTAAGCAGTAATGCATTACTGCAGTGTTACGTTACTACACCTAATAGGAAATGCACATGCGCACTGGGGTGCCGGGAACTGTAGAGCACGAGGGGTTTTGACTAAACAAAAACTAACAGTACTCCCGGCTCCTGCCTGGTCATTTCTCCGCAACACAAATATTACAACAATGTGACCATACATTTCTAGGAGATTAAAGATGAATCTATATGTTTTTTGGGAGAATAAACCAAATGCATCTGCCATTGTCCTTCTACACTACTGGTGTTAAATTAACAGTGTGTTTGTGAAATCATGATGATCTCTTTATCAGGCTGTCAGGCTGTGGAGTCACGGACAAAGGCTGTGCTTCTCTGGTCTCAGCTCTGAAGTCAAACCCCTCACACCTGAGAGAGCTGGATCTGAGTAACAATGACCTGAAGGATTCAGGAGTGAAGCTGCTCTCTGCTGGACTGGGGAATCCCCACTGTAAACTGGAGACTCTGAGGTCAGTGTTCCTGTAGTTGGTCAACAAGTGATAACTGTTCACCAGATCCACATGTGTTTACCAGACACATAATCCACACCATATGTGTTTGGACAGTGAAGTTACAGTTTTAAATGAGTCTCTCTGCTCCAGTATTTAGGATTGGATGTATTATGTTTTATGTTAGGTGACAGTACAGAATGTCACCTTCATTTTTAAGGTACTCATAAAAATCTGTGTTAGCTTTTAGAAATGAAAGCACTTCATGGACCTAGTTCTCCCATTTGAAGAAGTACTAAAATTTTATTTTTAAAGCTAACATCAGAGGTGAAGGTCTGGTCAGTCAACTCAGATATTTGTACAATACAATTCTCTCTCTTCAAGCCATATGATAATTTCTAATAATGATACATTCATTCAATTTTGAATAGATATGGCAGGTTTCAGGACACTGATGTATCTGAATATGTTGAAAAATAGATACTGCCACTATTTTCACCACCAAAGAATAGCAGTGTGGTTTTAATATGATTTGACTCTTTGCAGGCTGTCAGGCTGTCAAGTCACAGAGGAAGGCTGTGCTTCTCTGGTCTCAGCTCTGAAGTCAAACCCCTCACACCTGAGAGAGCTGGATCTGAGTAACAATGACCTGAAGGATTCAGGAGTGAAGCTGCTCTCTGCTGGACTGGGGAATCCCCACTGTAAACTGGAGACTCTGAGGTCAGCGTTCCTGTAGTTGGTCAACAGGTGGTAGATGTTCACCAGATCCACAAGTGTTTACCAGGCACACATAGTCCACATCATATGTGTTTACCAGGCACACATAGTCCACATCATATGTGTTTACCAGATACATAGTCCACATCATATGTGTTTACCAGATACATAGTCCACATCATATGTGTTTACCAGATACATAGTCCACATCATATGTGTTTACCAGACACATAGTCCACATCATATGTGTTTACCAGACACATAGTCCACATCATATGTGTTTACCAGATACATAGTCCACATCATATGTGTTTACCAGATACATAGTCCACATCATATGTGTTTACCAGATACATAGTCCACATCATATGTGTTTGGACAGTGAAGTTTACAGTTTTAAATTTGGTGCTATGCTCCAGCATTTTGGATTTGAGATCATATGTTTCATATTAGATGACAGTTCAGAATGTCACCTTTTAATTTGAGGTTTGAATGTCTTGTTGTAGCCTCTGTAACTCTCTCACTCATTATTATTAATGATTAATTCATGATCTTTCTCAAGTCACAGGTTTGATGTAGTCATTGTGTTCAAAGAATATGGGACCAAATACTATTATTTTGACTACTTGAATACACTATACGTGAATTGGTCAGAATACTTATGACTTATTCAAATGGGTAGACTAGATACATAAAGATACATAAAGGGCTTTCATTTCTAAACGGTGAAACAGATATGTATGAAAATACCCTCAAATTAAAGGTGACACTATATACTGTCACCTTAGATGAAACATTAGACCTCAAATCCAAAATGTTGGAGTACAGATCCACATTTAAAATGTTATCTTCACTGTCAAAATAGATATGTACTGAGTATACAGTCCACACCAATCTAAATCTGATACCTCACTGTTTGTCTTTTAACTGATACTGCTTTTTAAACTGGTCTGGTCAGTCTACTATAATATTTGGACTTTATATTTTTCTCTCTACCAGCCATACTTTGATTTTTTGTCATTTCAATTAATCATTAATTTACGAATAGATATGAAAGGTTGCTGGACATTGATATATCTGAATATGTTGAGGAAATATACTGCCACTATTTTCACCACTAAAGAATAGCAGTGTGGTTTAAATATGATTTGACTCTTTGCAGGCTGTCAGGCTGTCTAGTCACTGAAGAAGGCTGTGCTTCTCTGGTCTCAGCTCTGAGGTCAAACCCCTCACACCTGAGAGAGCTGGACCTGAGCTACAATCACCCAGGAGACTCAGGAGTCAGACTGCTCTCTGCTGGACTGGAGGATCCACACTGCAGACTGGAGAAAGTCAAGTATGTAGAGGGTTACTTGTTATTACTGCATTGTCGGAACTAGAAGCACAAGCATTTCGCTACACTTGCATTAACATCTGCTAACCATGTGTATGTGACAAATAAAATTTGATTTGATTTGATTTGATTTGGTTTATGTCAATGTTCATATCAGGCATGTTTGAGTTATCAGGCTAGTTAAGACAAACATTCTTACCACCACTTGAACAAACTTATATGCTGTGTGTGTGTGTGTGTTCACGTGTATCACTCAATGACTGTCTGTTCTTCTGCTTACCGCTACAGTGTGGATCATGGTGGAGAGTACACAATGAAACCTGGACTTAGAAAATGTGAGTGTTGACTGCTGTGAAGTATATGACTAAGAATAAGTCTTAATTCAAGTTAAGTCAAAGACCACCATCATTACTGACTTGGTCATATTACATACAATCTGTAGTTCTACAGAAGCAGAAATCAGGGACACCAAAGTTTAGAAAGAGCAGCTTTGGCAGTGTGTGTGTATGTGTGTGGTGTGTTCGTGTTACGCTAGAAATGTGTATTTATGCATACATACAGGTGTGTGTGTGCTCGGGATGTGTGTGTGTGTGTGTGTGTGTGTGTGTGTGTGTGTATATAATTAATGTGAATAAGTGTGTTTTATATTACCATACAGTATAACATATGACCATTCAACAAGTCTCAAGTTACATTAACTTCTCCTGTTGATACCTAGAAACATCTACATTAAATTAATTAGTAATTTTTTTCTTATTTTTATTGCACCTTTATTTAAAGTTATTATTATTATTCAAAGTCAAAATTGGCTACATCATCATTTTTATTTTTTATTTCACATTTATTTAACAGATAGAAGGGCAGGCAGGGGGACAGACAGATGGACAGGCAGGGGGACAGACAGACGGGCAGGCAAGGGGATACACACACAGGCAGGCAGTGACAGACATAGAGAGACAGGCAGGTAAGTAGGCCAGTTGAGAACAAGTTCTCATTTACCGGGGCTGCAGGGAAGCCTAGTGGTTAGAGCATTGGACTAGTAGCCGGAAGGTTGCAAGTTCAAACCCCCGAGCTGACAAGGTACAAATCTGTCGTTCTGCCCCTGAACAGGCAGTTAACCCACTGTTCCCAGGCCGCCATTGAAAATAAGAATGTGTTCTTAACTGACTTGCCTAGTTAAATAAATGTAAAATAAAAAATAAAATAAAAAAAACATCTCCGACCTGGCCAATATAAAGCAGAGCAGTGCAACAAAAACAACATCGAGTTACACATAAACAAACGTAAATAACACAAAGGAAAAGAAAAATAGAAAAATCTATGTACAGCTTATGTAGAATAGTAGGGAGGTTGGTAATAAATAGGCCATAGAGGTGAAAAATAATTACAATTTAGCATTAATACTGGAGTGATAGATGTGCAGATGATGATGTGCAAGTAGAGATACTGGGGAGCAAAAGAACAAGAGGGTAAGTAATACTATGGGGATGAGGTAGTCAAGTGTGATATTTACAGATGGGCTGTGTACAGGTACAGTGATCGGTAAGCTGCTCTGGAGATATAAGATTCCAGCTTCAGTGATTTTTGCAATTCGTTCCAGTCATTGGCAGCAGAGAACTGGAAGGAGAGGCGGCCGAAGTAAGTGTTGGCTTTGGGGATGACCAGTGAGATAAACCTGCTGCGTATGCTACGGGTGGGTGTTGCTATGGTGACCAGTGAGCTGAGATAAGGCCAGGCTTTACCTAGCAAAGACTTATAAATGCCAGTGGGTTTGGTGACGGATATGTAGTGAGGGCCAGCCAACGAGAGCATTCAGGTCGCCAGGGAGTTAACATTCTAATGTGAATGATGATGATTTCTAACATTGTGTCTGGTTTCATCCACCAGATGCCTGTGATCTCACACTGGACCCAAACACAGCACACAGACTCCTCTTTCTGACTGAGGATAACAGAAAGGTGACACGTAGCAGGGAGACACAACCGTATCCTGATCACCAGGAGAGATTTGAGTTCTGGCAGCAAGTGCTGTGTAGAGATGGTCTGACTGGGCGCTGTTACTGGGAGGTAGAGGGGAGTGGGGGATTGGCTGACATTGGAGTGACATATAAAGGAATCAGCAGGAGAGGAAGGGGTAATGACTGTGTTATTGGATCCAATGACAAGTCCTGGAGTCTGTTCTTTTCTGACAAAAGTTACTATGCCAGGCACAATAATGTTCACATTACCTTAGACGTCCCCCCCTCCAGCTCCCACAGAGTAGGAGTGTATCTGGACTGGCCAGCTGGCACTCTGTCCTTCTACAGAGTCTCCTCTGACACACTGACCCACCTGTACACATTCTACACCACATTCACGGAGCCCCTCTATCCAGGGTTTAAGGTTAATGATGTTGACTCCTCAGTGTCCCTGTGTCAGGTGTTCATGGGGCCAAAAAAACATGATGTTTCACTCTAATCATGTGTTTTATGTTTGATCACAATATGACATTTAAATACATGGAGTAACACACACACCAGTTTGGACCAATTTATTCCTGGAAATAATAACCATGGTAACTCTGTGTCAATGGACACACACACTCGCACACTGGACACACAATAACACACACTGGACAAACTGGACACACAATAACACACACTGGACAAACTGGACACACAATAACACACACTGGACAAACTGGACACCCAATAACACACACTGGATATATATAGATATAACAGAAGCTAATAGAACCAGGACACTTTGTCACAAGATATAACAGAAGCTAATAGAACCAGGACACTTTGTCACAAGATATAACAGAAGCTAATAGAACCAGGACACTTTGTCACAAGATATAACAGAAGCTAATAGAACCAGGACACTTTGTCACAAGATATAACAGATACTACTAAGCCTGATTTCAGTCTGAACTCATCTTTGACCAAATGTGTAGCAGCAGTTTGCAATTGTACGGCAGAATAGCTGTGCACACAATCCTTATACCTCTTCATGGACTACAGTTGAACATTGTCTTGTTTTAGGGTCTGATTTGAATTACAGCAGTTATTTTAACAATGCTGGTTATAAATATTGTTGACCTTCATCCAAGGAGACCTTGACTTGCATTACACTCGCTGCAGAAAAACATTTTCATGAAATGATGAGACTTCTAGTTAGAGAAAATGATTCCTATAAACGTGCCCTGATACAAGCAAGAAACAAGTAATCGATGAAACACAATGCGACATATCTGTTTGATAGTTCACACATTCATCCGTCAGGGTTACTATCTTGTCATGTTTTTGACTAACCACAGTGGAACATTCTAGTCTTTAAGGACATTAACTGGCAGAACAGGTTTCAGCAAAGTATGGTGTCATTGTTTTCAGGAAGGTGCGCCCATGGTCTTTGTACTGCGGTACAAAGGCAAAGAGCAGTTTACGTAAACAGCGAATATGATAAAAACTGCATTAAAGTTAGTTTTTTTGTCCATGCATATCAACCATGACCACTGATCTGACCTATGACCCCTAAAATACTGATACTGCACTATGGGTAATGCAAAAGCAAAGTAGAGTATCTAGAAATCTAAATGTGTTGATCCAACATTTTGTTGTTTTTCTGTTTGATTTGAATAGTTTGAGTTCTAACTACATTCCAACTGTATTTAATGGTGTTTTGTACGTAGTTGTGTTTTCATGTTTTGACTGATGTATTGTAGTAACCCTCAAGCTGTTTTTAGCCATAAGGTTATTTAATAACGGAGAATGTTCATAGTTAATAAATATTTGATTTTGTATTACTATCAATGCTGTCATGTTCTTTATGTTATGTTCTTTATGTTAGCTATTATTTCTATATTTTGTTTATCTTTCTTACCATTATCTGGGTATTTACTCTCTCTCACACACACACACATACACACACACACACACACACACACACACACACACACTCACTCTATCACACACAATCTACACACACACAGTCTCTTTGGCTAGGGAGACCTGGTCAAGAAGGCAGCAGTAGGAAAAACAGAATACAAACAGCACATCAACACGTTATCAGAGCTGGTCCTGTTTCCAGGAAACATGTACATTCCTCCGGGGGTAAACCCGTTATCAGAGCTGGTCCTGTCTCCAGGAAACATGTACATTCCTCTGGGGGTAAACCCGTTTCAGAGCTGGTCCTGTCTCCAGGAAACATGTACATTCCTCTGGGGGTAAACCCGTTATCAGAGCTGGTCCTGTCTCCAGGAAACATGTACATTCCTCCGGGGGTAAACCCGTATCAGAGCTGGTCCTGTCTCCAGGAAACATGTACATTCCTCTGGGGGTAAACCCGTTATCAGAGCTGGTCCTGTCTCCAGGAAACATGTACATTCCTCTGGGGGTAAACCCGTATCAGAGCTGGTCCTGTCTCCAGGAAACATGTACATTCCTCTGGGGGTAAACCCGTTATCAGAGCTGGTCCTGTCTCCAGGAAACATGTACATTCCTCCGGGGGTAAACCCGTTATCAGAGCTGGTCCTGTCTCCAGGAAACATGTAAATTCCTCTGGGGGTAAACCCGTATCAGAGCTGGTCCTGTCTCCAGGAAACATGTACATTCCTCCGGGGGTAAACCCGTTATCAGAGCTGGTCCTGTCTCCAGGAAACATGTACATTCCTCTGGGGGTAAACCTGTTATCAGAGCTGGTCCTGTCTCCAGGAAACATGTACATTCCTCCGGGGGTAAACCCGTATCAGAGCTGGTCCTGTCTCCAGGAAACATGTACATTCCTCTGGGGGTAAACCCGTTATCAGAGCTGGTCCTGTCTCCAGGAAACATGTACATTCCTCCGGGGGTAAACCCGTTTCAGAGCTGGTCCTGTCTCCAGGAAACATGTACATTCCTCCGGGGGTAAACCCGTTATCAGAGCTGGTCCTGTCTCCAGGAAACATGTACATTCCTCTGGGGGTAAACCCGTTATCAGAGCTGGTCCTGTCTCCAGGAAACATGTACATTCCTCCGGGGGTAAACCCGTTATCAAAGCTGGTCCTGTCTCCAGGAAACATGTACATTCCTCCGGGGGTAAACCCGTTATCAGAGCTGGTCCTGTCTCCAGGAAACATGTACATTCCTCTGGGGGTAAACCCGTTATCAGAGCTGGTCCTGTCTCCAGGAAACATGTACATTCCTCCGGGGGTAAACCCGTTATCAGAGCTGGTCCTGTCTCCAGGAAACATGTACATTCCTCCGGGGGTAAACCCGTTTCATGGAGTACAGCAGGTAGCCTGCAGCAGGATTCTGATCCAACTAGACAACAAACCTGACCAACTGACCTAATTGATCAATTCAACACACTTGGTATTCCAGGTTGATTAAATCAAAAACATGAATTGTTGTGCTGACCTTATGGGGACATTGAACTGTTGTGCTGACCTTATGGGGACATTGAACTGTTGTGCTGACCTTATGGGGACATTGAACTGTTGTGCTGACCTTATGGGGACATTGAACTGTTGTCCTGACCTTATGGGGACATTGAACTGTTGTGCTGACCTTATGGGGACATTGAACTGTTGTGCTGACCTTATGGGGACATTGAACTGTTGTGCTGACCTTATGGGGACATTGAACTGTTGTGCTGACCTTATGGGGACATTGAACTGTTGTGCTGACCTTATGGGGACATTGAACTGTTGTGCTGACCTTATGGGGACATTGAACTGTTGTGCTGACCTTATGGGGACATTGAGCTGTTGTGCTGACCTTATGGGGACATTGAACTGTTGTGCTGACCTTATGGGGACATTGAACTGTTGTGCTGACCTTATGGGGACATTGAACTGTTGTGCTGACCTTATGGGGACATTGAACTGTTGTGCTGACCTTATGGGGATATTGAACTGTTGTGCTGACCTTATGGGGACATTGAACTGTTGTGCTGACCTTATGGGGACATTGAACTGTTGTGCTGACCTTATGGGGACATTGAACTGTTGTGCTGACCTTATGGGGACATTGAACTGTTGTGCTGACCTTATGGGGACATTGAACTGTTGTGCTGACCTTATGGGGACATTGAACTGTTTGCACACATCCCGTGTGGGGACATCTTGACAAACTGGGGACAAAATAATTATCCCTGTAAGGCAGACCATGTCAAAACCTAACCCTAACATTTCACCCCTAACTGTAATTCTAACCTTAAACCCCCTAGAAATGACCTTTTTCCTTGTGGGTATCAGCAAAATGCCCCAGTTGGTCCCCACAAGTATAGTTAAACGTGCACTCTCTCACACTCGAACACACACAATCTACACACACATCATTCTTTAGTTGTGCTGTTTGTATATTGTTGTATTGTAGAGAAAACAAAACATTGACACCTGTATGTTTGGGAATTATTCTGCAATAATATGCTCAGTCCAAAGCTTTGCACAGCCCACAGACATGTCTACGAACTTTAGGTAGAGGGAACCCTCATCATGTGACGTCGGCACCTGTTTGGCTTTTGCAGAGAAGTCTCCCGTCTTGATCAGCATAGAACGGGGTCCCTAACAAACTACATCACCTCTGTGGGGAGACTAAACTCATCAAGTCTTGTTTCAAAGTTATATTTCAGTTTAACTAAAAACTCTGACATCACGGGAGTCATCTGTACTGATGAGGACTGGATATAGTTATGCACAATAGGGAAATTGATGATTTTATTCTGGGCTCAAATCAGAGGAGAAAATAAATGTATTTTGAAAAGCAATACATTGTTTCAAGCATGCCAATAACTGTTTAACCCCTCCCCTTGTAGGCCCAAATTAAGTCCATTCAAGGGATTTTAAAATGTCACTCAAACAAACCTCAGCTACAAAGTCCTCATCAACAATTTACACTAGTATGTGTTGGGTTTGTTGTGGCGGCCATCGAAGAGTAAAGCAATTACCGAGTCCTCCCTAAACTCACTCTCTCGAGTGCATTAGGCCTACCCTTACTTAGCTACCTAACATCATTTTGTAAAAGGAGATCGTGATACTCAACAGACCACGAAACAAGCCATGTTGAAGGATAAATGTTGATCGGATAAAGTTTATGATAGCCATAATGGAGTCCATTGTTTAACTCACTGCTGAGTTTAGCCAAAGCACACTCAGGCAGTGTAACAGCCAATAGGCAGGCAGACGGACTCTGTAACCCTGTTACCAGTTGCAGTCAATCAGAGCTGCCATGTTACTGCTATTGATTGACAGCACTTAACGGTGAATGGAAACACTTTAGGTAGTAAATCTACCTTATATAATGTTACTTACCCTACATTATTCATCTCCTATGCATACGTATATACTGTACTCTATATCATCGACTGTATCCTTATGTAATACATGTATCACTAGCCACTTTAAACAATGCTACCTTATATAATGTTACTCACCCTACATTATTCATCTCCTATGCATACGTATATACTGTACTCTATATCATCGACTGTATCCTTATGTAATACATGTATCACTAGCCACTTTAATAATGGGAATTGATGGGAAATGATGTAAATATATCACTAGCCACTTTAAACAATGCTACCTTATATAATGTTACTTACCCTACATTATTCATCTCCTATGCATACGTATATACTGTACTCTATATCATCGACTGTATCCTTATGTAATACATGTATCACTAGCCACTTTATACTATGCTACCTTATATAATGTTCTTACCTTACATTATTCATCTCATATGCATACGTATATACTGTACTCTATATCATCGACTGTATCCTTATGTAATACATGTATCACTAGCCACTTTAAACAATGCTACCTTATATAATGTTACTCACCCTACATTATTCATCTCCTATGCATACGTATATACTGTACTCTATATCATCGACTGTATCCTTATGTAATACATGTATCACTAGCCACTTTAATAATGGGAATTGATGGGAAATTATGTAAATATATCACTAGCCACTTTAAACAATGCTACCTTATATAATGTTACTCACCCTACATTATTCATCTCCTATGCATACGTATATACTGTACTCTATATCATCGACTGTATCCTTATGTAATACATGTATCACTAGCCACTTTAATAATGGGAATTGATGGGAAATTATGTAAATATATCACTAGCCACTTTAAACAATGCTACCTTATATAATGTTACTTACCCTACATTATTCATCTCATATGCATACGTATATACTGTACTCTATATCATCGACTGCATCCTTATGTAATACATGTATCACTAGCCACTTTAAACTATGCCACTTTGTTTACATACTCATCTCATTTGTACATACTGTACTCGATACCATCTACTGTATCTTGCCTATGCTGCTCTGTACCATCACTCATTCATATATCCTTATGTACATATTCTTTATCCCCTTACACTGTGTACAAGACAGTAGTTTTGGAATTGTTAGTTAGATTACTTGTTATTACTGCATTGTCGGAACTAGAAGCACAAGCATTTCGCTACACTCGCATTAACATCTGCTAACCATGTGTATGTGAACATTAACATCTGCTAACCATGTGTATGTGACAAATAAAATTTGATAACCATGTGTATGTGACAAATAAAATTTGATTTGATCTAAGTAAAGAGATGTAGTCAATCCACGAATACTAAACACGTGCATTTAACATAAACACATCTCTATGTTTAGTATTTTGATCGCCGACCTGGTTTATTTGAACTATGGTCACTCCATTTTAAATTGCCATAGTAATGACTGACGCCAGTGTGTCACGGGCAACAACAAGTAGTAAATCAAACATGAACTGTATAGCGCCAGGCTGTATGAATTTGGCTCCCCCAAAACAATATCTTGGTAAACTACCATCGGCTTGCCCAAGGACCTACAACTTTTGTAGAAGTGGCTCCATGTTTTGAAGAGGAAGGACGTGTCAGCCCGAGCTAGCAGGATGTGCAGACAGCATTTCACGGGATTTCTCGATGAAGGGCACGTTTGATGCGGCAACTGGGAGTTTCCGAATGGAAAGAAGTCATAGGTCTACGTTGAAGCCCTCTGCTTGCACCTCCATTTGACATTAAGAGGGTTATGGTGTACCGACCGACCATCATCAACATCGCTGCCTTTGGAGAGTCAAGCAAAAGCGATTGAACGTAGGAGGCATCACGAGTCAATGCAATGAAGCCTGAATGAACGTTAACCGGTCATGACTGTTGTTGACTAGGCTAACGTTAGCCACTGTAGTTGAAGGTAACTAGCTAATTGCGTCGGAAGTGTTTTGTGTAACACCCCCCAGCAAATAACATTAGTAACTAAAATTGCAACACAGTTTCTCTGTGTACTCCTGTTATTAGGAAACATTAGTTACTGTAGCTAGCTGCCACCTCAGATACTCAAGTACTGTAATACATTTTGTTGACAGATTTGTTTTTGGAATGTTTCGTTAGCTCCAACTCATTTAGCTAGACTGAAGTTGACATAGCTAATGTTTGCTGAAAAATAAATGTGTGTGTGTGTGTGTGTGTGTTTTTGTTGTTGACAAATCATACAACGGGTAGCTTGTTTATGCCAACTCATATATTTGGGTTCAGTTGTCTTAACAAAATGTTTGTTTTCAGGATGACATCTTCATCCCTGAAAACGTTTTCATCCTGGAGGAGACAGAGGAGATAGATGCAAATCCATGTTATTTCTAAGGCTATTGTTTATTTCAAGTATATGCAGTGATTCTTGAATGTCACTATAGCCTAATAGATGCCTTAATTGTTATCTACCAACAGGAAAGAATGGTTAGTACAGCATGCCAAACTGACCTCTGGGTGCCAAAGTGTTCCTGTGCTGCGGTGGAGAAGAGGTCCACTGGGACCATCACTAAAGAGCTCAGGGCCCAGCTAGATTGTGCTCATGACCATCAGTATATACAACCGAGTCCTGCCCTTATACGCCACAGATGGAGCTGACGCAGAGAGAGATCAGTGAAGACCATAACTCCCTGTATGAAGCTGAGAGCTCAGAATCAGAGCCAAAATATACTATCGATCTCTTTGGGGGAGCGGGCTGCTGTTCTGAAAATGGAGAAAGAGCCATTCAACATCGAATTCAAAAAAACACCCACCCATAAAGGGAAACGGGGTGGAATAGTTTTTCCACACATTTTTTTACCCATTTCAATGGATGTGCTACCTTGTCCCGATCCTGCTGTTTTGACCCTCTCTCAACCTATGAATGCTCAGCTATGAAAAGACAACTGACATTTGCTCCTGAGGTGTTGAACTGTTGCATCCTCTATAACCACTGTGGTTATTATTTTGATGTAAAAAGGGCTTTTGTGAAATACATTTGAATGATTGTTTGCTGTGCTGGATGCTGTGTATTCACTAACTGTCTGAGTGATGGGACATTTATATAGTATCTGTAACATATTTAATCTCCATCTTAACTTCTTAAAGTGGCCATCAGCAGCAGAAATAATAACACAGTGTCTCCCTGCTCCTCTTTCGGTAAAAAGCTGCAGGCACTGACCATCCATGATATCAACATTGTAATGCTGATCTGTTTCCACTACCATGTACCCAGTTTGCTTGCTGTATCGCCACCATCTCTCTAAAACACACACACTCCTACTCTAGTCATTATCTGGCAGCACCCCCACTCACACCTGTTCGTGTTTGGCTATGCAGACCCTCTAGCTGAGGTGTTTCAGGCAGCATGTTTGTGTTACTGCTACGAGATCGAACTCATTGATCTGAGGCAACGATCGGCTCAAACATGAACGTCTTCAGTGGGTTTATTGGCTCCCTAACTAACATTATTTCATTCTCTGTAATAATCTCATTCTCAGAGCTACTTGGTAAATTCAGCCATTCTTGGGGGTTCCAAAATGTTCTCTCCAGCCTGTGATGCAACAATGCTAATAATCTGTTCCATTTTTTGTTAAACAATTGTACAGACTAACAGACTTCTAGTCTTTCATGTTATTTGTTTATTGGGATCCCCATCATCTGTTACAAAGCAGCAGCTACTCTTCCTGGAGTCCAACAACTATAAAGTTGTCTCAAGGTATATTAGACATCTCTTTACGGGACAATGGAACAGGGGTGGTAGCAGAGGAATGGACTTTTTGGTTTGCCTAGGAGGAAGTCGTCTGGATCAAGTTATGAGTCACCAAAACATGGGGGAAAGTACTTTGCAAACCAAGCTGATGTGGATCGATTCGTTTTGAAGCCCACATCACCAACAGAGGGAAAGTGATAACATTATGCCTGAATGTAATATTCACTGCATTTTAAGGATACCTTACATTGTTACCTTATGCACAACTAGAAGGGACTGTGAATGAAATCTAGAATTATTTGAACTCATGATATCAAACCTGACCACTAATTCATTTTTAAATGATGCAGTTATCCCTCCAGTTCATCTGTTTGACTCAGTGGGATGATGGTTGGAGACGGTATGTTGGTATTGTGTATGTTGAATGTCATGTTATTGGTGGTCTCAGTGGGCTGATGGTTGGAGACGGTATGTTGGTATTGTGTATTGTGGCAAAGAAGGGGGTCGAGTGATAAATGGCAGATATGTGAGAGCAGAACTAATAAACGGGCTCTGCCCGATCACTAAAATGGCCACCCCTGTCAGAACTACAGATCACAAAATGGCAGACCGCCAAAACTACAAGTCCCAGAAGCAAGGGGAACCCTCAGAAGGTGGAGCCGACCCACAGATAAAGGGTCAAGAAAAACCAGGAAGAGAGAGAGAGAGTGCTGGAAGGATCTATGAACAATAGAGAAAGAGACAATAGAGATTGGCTGGATTTACCGTGTATGAGCTGGATTGTTTTGGACTTACCTGTTGGCGTTTGGACCTGGACCTACCGAGAACCCGATTCGTGTACCGAACCCTGCTATCCTTGACCTCACCTACGGCCTGGGTGGACCAGGATGGAGAAACAAACACACAGGTACTGTCCTGTTCGAAAAATAAAAATAAAATGTTCAGTTAGCACTCCAAAGGGGAGTCAGGTTTTTTTTTTGTTGTGGCTTTGTTTGGTTAGGACAGTTTCTCAGGAAAATTAGTATGGAGGGAGCCATACAGGCCCTGTTACAAGCGGTGGCCGCCCAACAAGAGGCAACTAGAGCTCAACAAATAGCTCATCAGGATGCAATGTGAATGTATCAGGACACGTTACAGGTCCAGCACTGCACCAACCAGCTGCTCAGAGAAGAGCAAGAGAGAAACACCCGGGAGTTAAGAGAAGGCCTAAAGGGGCTAGCGGACCAAATTGGGGCTCAATTACCAGCTGCAAATACCCAGAGGCGGGCCAATCATTTTCTTCAAAAAATGACAGCACAGGATGATGTGGAAGCATATCTTACCACCTTCGAAAGGACGGCAGAGAGGGAGAAGTGGCCGAAAGAAGACTGGGCAGGGCTTCTGGCACCATACCTGGCAGGGGATGCTCAAAAAGCATATTTTGACCTGGAGTTGAAAGATGCACAGGATTACAATAAACTAAAGGGAGAGATCTTGACTAGACTTGGAGTGACCGATACCGTGAGGGCACACCGCTTCCACCAGTGGTCCTACCGACTGGGAGAACCCCCACGAACACAGATGTTCGACTTGATTCACCTGGCACGGAAATGGTTGCGACCAGAGACCCGGTCATCCGCCGAGATCGTCGAGACCATCGTACTCAACCAGTTTCAGCGAGGTCTACCCCAAGAAGTGAGACGATGGGTTGGCCAGAACAAGGTACTTTCCGCCGACCATCTCGTGGGCCTGGTTGAACGGTATTGTACGGCAGGAACAGCTGAGCAGGCACAGGAGGAAAGATTCCCGTTCCCCAGGCCTGGGCGAACCAGCGGACAGGGTAAGGTTGTCCCAACATATAGAGGGGGAAGAGAGCAGCGTGGGGCCATGAGGAAAGAATCAGAATCAGGCCGAGACACTTAGGAAAAAAACGGAAACCGGGACTGGGTGTCGAGGGGGTCTCCCCCCGAACCCCTATTATCTGTTACAATTGTAATCAACCTGGGACATATTGCAGCCTACTGCCCTATTAAAGAAGAGCCAATGCAATGTAACCTCTGTGAAAATGAAGATGATATACGGTATGCATGTCCTGTTGTAACCACTGTACTTGAAAGATCAAGAAACAAACATATGTGCAGGGTGAAGGTTGAAGGGAAAGAGGTTGAAGCACTGCTGGATTCCGGCAGTATGCTAACCCTGGTCGTTGCAAGCCTAGTGCCGAATCATAAACTGGATACAAGACAGGATATTAGTGTTACATGCATTCATGGGGATACCCGTCTGTACCCCACGGCCTTAGTGAGCATACAAACAGAGGACGGTCTGCTGGATTATGAGGTCGGCGTGGTCCCAAAGTAAAAAAAATATGATGTAATATTGGGTAGAGACTTTCCTAACTTTGTGAAGTTAGGCCACAAGAATGGCATATTTGAGAAGCCAACAACCCTGACCAAGCAGGAAGAAGCATGGGGCCTTCAACCAAAGCCAAGAAAATAGGTCTCCCAGGGGACAACATCACAGGTGCTAGTAGGGGAGGAGGATGAAGTGGCAAACCTCGCTGATAACGAACAGCCCGGTACTAGTGGGGCTGGGGTCGATCTGAATCCAGAGGACGACGATCTAGAACCAGCAGACCTGGCAGGGTCCTTGACTAATTTCGGGACGGCCCAAAACCAGGATCCAATCCTGCAGCAAGCCAGAGCAGATGTGCAGGTCGTAGATGGTACTCCCATAAATGTTGGGATGATGCCTAATAGTTTTCCCCACTTCATCATGAAAAAGGGTTTGGTGTACAGAGTCTCGAAAATAGGGGTTGATGTGGTGGAACAGTTGTTGGTTCCCATTCGGTACCGGAGGACAGTACTGGATCTAGCTCATGGGCACATTCTGGGTGGACACCTTGGTATCGATAAAACCCAAGACCGGATTGTAAGGAGGTTTTACTGGCCAGGAATTCAAGCTGAAGTGGCTCAGCATTGTGGAGAGTGCCCGGAGTGCCAGTTAACAGCTCCCCGACCAGCTGTTAGAAGCCCGTTAGTGCCACTCCCCATAATCAAAACGCCATTTGAGAGGATAGCGATGGATTTAGTGGGCCCACTACCCAAATCCGCCAGAGGGCACCAATACATTCTGGTCATTCTAGATTATGCCACTCGCTACCCAGAAGCCATTCCCCTTCGGACGATGGCTTCCAAAAATATTGCAAAGGAATTAGTGCTCTTGTTCACCAGGGTAGGGGTTCCAAAGGAGATCCTTACCGACCAGGGGACCCCCTTTATGTCCCGCCTTATGGCGGACCTTTGTAAACTGTGGCAGGTGAAACAGTTGAGGACATCGGTTTACCATCCTCAGACGGACGTGCTGGTTGAGAGATTCAACCGAACCCTGAAGTCAATGCTCAGGAAGGTAATCGATAAGGATGGGAAAAACTGGGATTGCATGTTGCCGTATGATAAATGGCAGATATGTGAGAGCAGAACTAATAAACGGGCTTTGCCCGATCACTAAAATGGCCACCCCTGTCAGAACTACAGATCACAAAATGGCCGACCGCCAAAACTACAAGTCCCAGAAGCAAGGGGAACCCTCAGAAGGTGGAGCCGACCCACAGATAAAGGGTCAAGAAAAACCAGGAAGAGAGAGAGAGAGTGCTGGAAGGATCTATGAACAATAGAGAAAGAGACAATAGAGATTGGCTGGATTTACCGTGTATGAGCTGGATTGTTTTGGACTTACCTGTTGGCGTTTGGACCTGGACCTACCGAGAACCCGATTCGTGTACCGAACCCTGCTATCCTTGACCTCGCCTACGGCCTGGGTGGACCAGGACGGAGAAACAAACACACAGGTACTGTCCTGTTCGAAAGAACTCTCATTCTTGGGTGATTTGGTGACAGTTTACCACTTAATTTGTGACAAACGCTCCTAACCTTGAAGAGGTTTGCCACAGTATGTTGAATGTAATATTATTGGTGGTCTCAGTGGGCTGATGGTTGGAGACGGTATGTTGGTATTATGTATGTTGAATGTAATATTATTGGTTGTGTCATGCAACATCCATTTAGATACTGAACCTGGCACAACTGTGTGATCTGCTCCAAGCAACCGCTCAGTACGGTATACATGTACTGTACTTGATATTTAAAAAATGTTTAGGGTTACCATAGACTTCAAGCAGGCAACACCATCAGGTCCAAACCCAAAACAAGGAAATTGGACGAGACAGGCGTGTTGGTGGTTTGGTGAAAGGTGGGATGCAGTAATAATGAGGGGATTTCTATTTCTTTTTCAGTGTTTGATTCATTTTGTTTGCAAATAATGATGTATCTCTTCTGTAGTTTGTCCAACGTCGTTTACCTGCTGAGAAATGGAGGAGATGAGAGGCAAGAATATCAATCTCATCTTCATGGAGGACATTGATGCAAGATGCAGCCACCCGTGCAAGTAATTAACCTTTTTTAATCAAGATCTCATTGACTTTAACATTTGAATAGCAGTTTTCACCAAACATAGTTTTGAGCATTAACATTTTGTCCAAAACTGTTGAGAGAAACTTTCCTGAATTGAAGCCCACAGCTAGTAGTAACCTGGAATGTCCATCTGACTCTGTCTAGACCACAGCTAGTAGTAACCTGGAAAGTCCATCTGACTCTGTCTAGACCACAGCTAGTAGTAACCTGGAAAGTCCATCTGACTCTGTCTAGACCACAGCTAGTAGTAACCTGGAATGTCCATCTGACTCTGTCTAGACCACAGCTAGTAGTAACCTGGAATGTCCATCTGACTCTGTCTAGACCACAGCTAGTAGTAACCTGGAAAGTCCATCTGACTCTGTCTAGACCACAGCTAGTAGTAACCTGGAAAGTCCATCTGACTCTGTCTAGACCACAGCTAGTAGTAACCTGGAAAGTCCATCTGACTCTGTCTAGACCACAGCTAGTAGTAACCTGGAATGTCCATCTGACTCTGTCTTGTTACAGCTAGTAGTAACCTGGAAAGTCTATCTGACTCTGTCTAGACCACAGCTAGTAGTAACCTGGAAAGTCCATCTGACTCTGTCTAGACCACAGCTAGTAGTAACCTGGAAAGTCCATCTGACTCTGTCTAGACCACAGCTAGTAGTAACCTGGAAAGTCCATCTGACTCTGTCTTGTTTACAGCTAGTAGTAACCTGGAAAGTCCATCTGACTCTGTCTAGACCACAGCTAGTAGTAACCTGGAAAGTCCATCTGCATCACAGGGGGTTGGCGGCACCTTAATTGGGGAGGTCTTTACCACAGAAAATAACAGTTTCAACAGTTGTAAAAACGACTTCTTACAGACAGAATAGTTCCTGTAGATTCATCACCAATCTGTTGTTATGTCTGGTGGGTTTCATAACCACGTCTGTATAACAATTCAATAATGATGAGACAGGAGACAGGAATCAGTTCAACCATTTATCTGGAACGTGATCATCTCTTCACATACAAACTCCCATGATGCTCTGCAGCACAACCCCAATATACAACAAATACATATAAATTAAGTAAATGGACACTAAACAAAACTCATAGAGGAATTGAAATGTTCAGTTCTAGAAAGTAGGGCTATGGGATAGAGTCAGAAAGGTCATTATGTTTGATAGCTGGTTACAGAGGTGACATAACAAGCATAAGGTCCATTATAACACAGTGAGGTAGAGGTGGGAGCTAAAAGCAGACATGGACAGTGAGACGGTGTGAGGAGGTCAGGGGTCAAACACTAGATCAGGACATTATAGAAATGGCAGGGCTGGAAATAGACACAGAGACACATTCTGATCATGGCTCAGACCTGACCTGAGACACCCAAACAGAAGATGCCATAGCAAAGTCCTGTCCAGTAAGCTATATGGGATTTCCTTTCATCAAAATCCAGAACATTGACATGAGGCATCTGTCAATAAAAAGTTACTTTAGATCTTTAGTGAAAGTATGGAATTACTTAGTGTTACTAACATCATAAACATAAAACATTTTAAACTGCTCATTTGTATTATACTGATCTAAAATCTAAACGCAACAGGCAACAATTTCAAAGATTTTACTGAGTTACATTCAATTGAAAATAAATTCATTAGGCCTTAATCTACGAATTTAACATGACTGGGAATACAGACATGCATCTATTGGTCACAGATACCTTAGTATAAAAGTAGGATTGTGGATCAGAAAACCAGTCAGTATCTGGTGTGATCATCATTTGCCTCATGCATTGCGACACATCTCCTTTACATAGAGTCGATCAGGCTGTAGATTGTGGCCTGTGGAATGTTGTCCCACTCCTCTTCAATGGCTGTGCAAAGTTGCTGGATGTTGTCAGGACCTGGAACACGCTGTCGTACACGTCGATCCAGAGCATCCCAAACATGCTCAACGGCTGACATATCTGGTGAGTTCTCAGGCCAGTGTGTGTGTGTGTGTGTGTGTGTTTTTGTGTCAGTGTCCAGTGTGTGTGTGTCCAGTATGTGTATGTGTGTCTGTAAAGTGTGTGTGTGTGTGTGTGTGTGTTTTTGTGTCAGTGTCTAGTGTGTGTGACACAGTTATTTATATTCTTATTTTATTAAAATATTGTGTTGTGTTTGATTAGGGACACTGAAGAGTCATCATAAACCCAAAACCCTGGATAGAGTGGCTCAGTGAATGTGGTGTAGAATGTGTTCAGGTGGGTCAGTGTGTCAGAGGAGACTCTGTAGAAGGACAGAGTGCCGGCTGGCCAGTCCAGATACACTCCTACTCTGTGGGAGCTGGAGGAAGGGACGTCTATGAGAGTGGTATTACAATTGTGCCTGGCAGTGTAACTGTTGTCAGAGCAGAACAGACTCCAGGACTTGTCATTCCATCCGAGTCCACAGTCCTTACCCTCTCCTCTCCTGTTGATTCCTTTATATGTCACTCCTATAACCGGCCATCCCCCACTCCTCTCTACCTCCCAGTAACAGCGCCCAGTCAGACCCTCTCTACACAGCACCTGTCTACAGACCTCAAATCTCTCTGGGTGATCAGGATACGGCTGCTTCTGTCTCCCACATGTCACCTTTCTGTTCTCCTCAGACAGAGAGAGGAGACTGTTTACTGTGTTTGGGTCCAGTGTGAGATCACAGA
Source organism: Oncorhynchus mykiss (assembly GCF_013265735.2). NCBI lineage: Eukaryota > Metazoa > Chordata > Actinopteri > Salmoniformes > Salmonidae > Oncorhynchus > Oncorhynchus mykiss. The sequence goes on from NC_048577.1 coordinate 68,291,890, forward strand.
CATCTGATGGATGAAACCAGACAAAATATTAGAAATCATCACCATTCACATTAGAATGTTTTTTTTTACCCCTTTTTCTCTCCAATTTCGTGGTATAAATTGTTTAGTAGCTACTATCTTGTCTCATCGCTACAACTCCCGTACGTGCTCGGGAGAGACGAAGGTTGAATGTCATGCGTCCTCCGTTACACAACCCAACCTAGCCCCACTGCTTCTTAACACAGCGCGCATCCAACCCGGAAGCCAGCCGCACCAATGTGTCGGAGGAAACACCGTGCACCTGGCAACCTTGGCTGGCGCACAATGCGCCCGGCTCGCCACAGGAGTCGCTGGTGCACGATGAGACAAGGACATCCCTACCGGCCAAACCCTCCCTAACCCGGACAACGCTAGGTCAATTGTGCGTCGCCCCATGGACCTCCCGGTCGCGGCCGGTTACTGCAGAGCCTGGGCGCGAACCCAGAGTCTCTGATGGCACAGTGGTTAAGGGCGCTGTACTGCAGCGCCAGCTGTGCCACCTGGGAGGCCACATTAGAATGTTAACTCACCTTTCACTAATTAATTTAATGTAGATGTTTCTAGGTATCAAAAGGAGATGTTAAGGTAACTTGAGACTTTTGATTGATCAACTGTTATACTGTATATAAAACAGTATATATATATAATATAAAACACTTATACCCATTAATATATACCCATAATATAAAACACTTATACCCATTAATATATACCCATAATATAAAACACTTATACCCATTAATATATACCCATAATATAAAACACTTATACCCATTAATATATACCCATAATATAAAACACTTATACCCATTAATATATACCCATAATATAAAACACTTATACCCATTAATTACACACACACACACACACACACACACACACACACACCCCAGGATGCATGCATGAACACTCACACATTTCTGATGTAACACAAACATGCTACAAACATACACAGACACACACACTGTCAAAGCAACTCTTTCTAAACTTTGGTGTCCCTGATTTCTGCTTATGTAGAACTACAGCTGATATTTAATATGTCCAAGTAATTAATGATGGTGGTCTTTGACTTAACTTGAATTCAGACTTATTCTTAGTCAAATTCTTCACAGCAGTCAACACTCACATTTTCTAGGCCCAGGTTTCATTGTGTACTCTCCACCATGTTCCACACTGTAGCGGTAAGCAGAAGAACAGACAGTCATTGAGGGATACACGTGAACTCACTCACTCACTCACTCACTCACTCACTCTCTCACTCTCTCACTCTCTCACTCACACACTTTGTCCAAGTGGTGGTAAGAATGTTTGTTTTAACCAGCCTGTTAAATCAAACGTGTCTGATATGAACATTGACATAAACCCTCTACATACTTGAGTTTCTCCAGTCTGCAGTGTGGATCCTTCAGTCTAGCAGAGAGCAGTCTGACTCCTGAGTCTCCTGGGTGATTGTAGCTCAGGTCCAGTTCTCTCAGGTGTGAGGGGTTTGACCTCAGAGCTGAGACCAGAGAAGCACAGCCTTCCTCTGTGACTAGACAGCCTGACAGCCTGCAAAGATTAAAATCATATCATATTACTAATCCCCCTAGTTGAAGAAGTTATGTATCTAATCCCCCTATTTGAAGAAGTTATGTATCTAATCCCCCTATTTGAAGAAGTTATGTATCTAATCCCCCTATTTGAAGAAGTTATGTATCTAATCCCCCTATTTGAAGAAGTTATGTATCTAATCCCCCTATTTGAAGAAGTTATGTATCTAATCCCCCTATTTGAAGAAGTTATGTATCTAATCCCCCTATTTGAAGAAGTGATATTTTCTGACCAATTTACTTCATGTATTAAAGTTGTAAAACGGTTAGTATTTAAACTCGTTGTGTTTGAGGTTGTGTTTGAGGTTGTGTTTGGGGTTGTGTTTGAGGTTGTGTTTGGGGTTGTGTTTTGCCCAATAGTAACTACATGGTGGATGGTGACTGGATTAATCTTCTGTCTAAGTGAGTAGATAACAGGTTTCTAAACACTACTAAATGAATCATGATGATTCCCTGATTAATACAAATCATGAATCAGTCATGAGAAATGATGAATAAGAAAGTTACAGAGGCTACAACAAAACATGCTAACCCCTCACCATTACCACTAACAGAGGCTACAACAAAACATGCTAACCTCTCACCATAACCACTAACAGAGGCTACAACAAAACATGCTAACCCCTCACCATTACCACTAACAGAGGCTACAACAAAACATGCTAACCCCTCACCATTACCACTAACAGAGGCTACAACAAAACATGCTAACCCCTCACCATTACCACTAACAGAGGCTACAACAAAACATGCTAACCCCTCACCATTACCACTTGGGGCGGCAGGGTAGCCTAGTGGTTAGAGTGTTGGACTAGTAACCGAAAGGTTGCAAATTCAAATCCCCAAGCTGACAAGGTACAAATCTGTCGTTCTGCCCCTGAACAGGCAGTTAACCCACTGTACTGCTACCCACTGTAATCATAGTAGCATCCACATGAATGTAGAAGTGTTCAGAAACATCATCTACTCTTACTGACAATACAAGTGAAGTGACTCCAAAATGACAGGACATTATTCACCATTTAGTTTCCATTTGAAAAACAATCCATAACACAACCAAAGCAAACCGCGAATGCATCCAACAAGTGTGTAGAGTCACAGGCCTGATGTGATCACTGTGGGTCCAAATTATTACATTTTTCAAATGGGAAACTAGACACAAAGTGCTTTCTCTTCTAAACAGTAACACAGTATGACATATCCTCAAATAAAAGGTGACATTATATACTGTTGCCTAAAATGAAACATTTGATCTCAAATCCAAAATGCTGGGGCATTTTGCAGCAAACATATATGCTGTGGACTATGTGTGCCAGGTAAACACGTGGATCTGGTGAACAGTTCTCACTTTTATTTAACTCGGCAAATCAGTTAAGAACCAACTCTTATTTACAACGACGGCCTACCAAAAGGCAAAAGGCCTCCTGAGGGGGCGAGGGCTGGGATTATTATTATTATTTATTTTTTAAATTAAAAACAATATATATATATATATATATATATACACAGTGCCTTGTGAAAGTATTCGGCCCCCTTGAACTTTGCGACCTTTTGCCACATTTCAGGCTTCAAACATAAAGATATAAAACTGTATTTTTTTGTGAAGAATCAACAATAAGTGGGACACAATCATGAAGTGGAACGACATTTATTGGATATTTCAAACTTTTTTAACAAATCAAAAACTGAAAAATTGGGCGTGCAAAATCATTCAGCCCCTTTACTTTCAGTGCAGCAAACTCTCTCCAGAAGTTCAGTGAGGATCTCTGAATGATCCAATGTTGACCTAAATGACTAATGATGATAAATACAATCCACCTGTGTGTAATCAAGTCTCCATATAAATGCACCTGCACTGTGATAGTCTCAGAGGTCCGTCAAAAGTGCAGAGAGCATCATGAAGAACAAGGAACACACCAGGCAGGTCCGAGATACTGTTGTGAAGAAGTTTAAAGCCGGATTGGATGCAAAAAGATTTCCCAAGCTTTAAACATCCCAAGGAGCACTGTGCAAGCGATAATATTGAAATGGAAGGAGTATCAGACCACTGCAAATCTACCAAGACCTGGCCGTCCCTCTAAACTTTCAGCTCATACAAGGAGAAGACTGATCAGAGATGCAGCCAAGAGGCCCATGATCACTCTGGATGAACGGCAAAGATCTACAGCTGAGGTGGGAGACTCTGTCCATAGAACAACAATCAGTCATATATTGCACAAATCTGGCCTTTATGGAAGAATGGCAAGAAGAAAGCCATTTCTTAAAGATATCCATAAAAAGTGTCTTTTAAAGTTTGCCACAAGCCACCTGGGAGACACACCAAACATGTGGAAGAAGGTGCTCTGGTCAGATGAAACCAAAATTGAACTTTTTGGCAACAATGCAAAACGTTATGTTTGGCGTAAAAGCAACACAGCTGAACACACCATCCCCACTGTCAAACATGGTGGTGACAGCATCATGGTTTGGGCCTGCTTTTCTTCAGCAGGGACAGGGAAGATGGTTAAAATTGATGGGAAGATGGATGGAGCCAAATACAGGACCATTCTGGAAGAAAACCTGATGGAGTCTGCAAAAGACCTGAGACTGGGACGGAGATTTGTCTTCCAACAAGACAATGATCCAAAACATAAAGCAAAATCTACAATGGAATGGTTCAAAAATAAACATATCCAGGTGTTAGAATGGCCAAGTCAAAGTCCAGACCTGAATCCAATCGAGAATCTGTGGAATGAACTGAAAACTGCTGTTCACAAATGCTCTCCATCCAACCTCACTGAGCTCGAGCTGTTTTGCAAGGAGGAATGGGAAAAAATGTCTCTCGATGTGCAAAACTGATAGAGACATACCCCAAGCGACTTACAGCTGTAATCGCAGCAAAAGGTATTAACTTAAGGGGGCTGAATAACTTTGCACGGCCAATTTTTAAGTTTTTGATTTGTTAAAAAAGTTTGAAATATCCAATAAATGTCGTTCCACTTCATGATTGTGTCCCACTTGTTGTTGATTCTTCACAAAAAAATACAGTTTTATATCTTTATGTTTGAAGCCTGAAATGTGGCAAAAGGTTGCAAAGTTCAAGGGGGCCGAATACTTTCGCAAGGCACTGTATATATATATATATATATATATATATATATATATATATATATATATATATATATATATATATATATATATATATATATGTGTATATAAGACAAACATACATCAGGAAAAGGGAGACACCGCAACACTGGGGCTGAGCAATAGGCAGTTTCAAATGGGTATGTTTTTCAGCCAAAAACGAAAATACTGCCCCCTACACGCAAAAGGTTAACAAGACTAGTCAGTTATTAAGAACAAAATCGTATTTACAATGACGGCCTACCAAAAGGCAAAAGGCCTCCTGTGGGGACGGGGGCTGGGATTAAATATAAATATAAATATAGGACAAAACACACATCACGACAAGAGAGACACCGCAACACTACATAAAGAGAGACCTAAGACAACAACATAGCAAGGCAGCAACACATGACAACACAGCATGGTAGCAACACAACATGACAACAACATAGTAGCAACACACCATGGCAGCAGCACACCATGGCAGCAGCACAACATGGCAGCAGCACAACATGGTAGCAGCACAAAACATGGTAAAAAACATTATTGGTCTAGATTTAACTTTAGCATGCAGCTTTGATATGTGCTGAGAGGACAGTTTACTGTCTAGCCATACTCCCAAGTACTTGTATGAGGTGACTACCTCAAGCTCTGAATCCTCAGAAGTAGTAATTACACCTGTGGGGAGAGGGGCATTCTTCTGACCAAACCACATGAGGTGACTACCTCAAGCTCTGAATCCTCAGAGGTAGTAATTACACCTGTGGGGAGAGGGGCATTCTTCTGACCAAACCACATGAGGTGACTACCTCAAGCTCTAAATCCTCAGAGGTAGTAATTACACCTGTGGGGAGAGGGGCATTCTTCTGACCAAACCACATGAGGTGACTACCTCAAGCTCTAAATCCTCAGAGGTAGTAATTACACCTGTGGGGAGAGGGGCATTCTTCTTACCAAACCACATGAGGTGTTCAGAACAACGTTATGGACAGAGAAAGCTTGTTAAACACTAAGAAAGCATTGTTGTAGAGCGTTTAACACAAAATCCGGTGAGGGGCCAGCTGAGTATAAGACTGTATATAGAGCATATACATGGATGAGAGAGCTTCCTACTGCCTGAGCTATGTTGTTGATGTAAATTGAGAAGAACGTGGGGTCTAGGATCAAGCCTCTTTCTGACTTTATACACTGCACTCTGAGAGATGTAGTTAGCAAACCAGGCCAAAGACCCCTCAGAGACACCAATACTCAGACGGCCCTCAAGAATGGAATGGTCTACCTTATCAAAAGCTTTGGCCAAGACAATAACATTGCTATTAATCAAGGGCAATGGTGACATCATTGAGGACCTTTAAGGAAGGTTGTAATAACAAATCCATAACCTGAGTAGAAACTAGATTGCATTCCAGAGAGAATACTATAGACATCAAGAAAGCCAGTGAGTTGATTATTGACAAGTATTTCCAACAGTTTTGATTAACAGGGCAAAATAGAAATTGGTCTATAACAGTTAGGATCAGCTTGAGATCCCCCTCTTGTTGACCAAATACAGTAACACTGACCTCAGAGTCTCCAGTTTACAGTGGGGATTCCCCAGTCCAGCAGAGAGCAGCTTCACTCCTGAATCCTTCAGGTCATTGTTACTCAGATCCAGCTCTCTCAGGTGTGAGGGGTTTGACCTCAGAGCTGAGACCAGAGAAGCACAGCCTTCCTCTGTGACTAGACAGCCTGCAAAGAGTCAAATCATATTAAAACCGCAGTGATTTTCTTTGGTGGTGAGAATAGTGGCAGCATATTTTTTTCAACACATTCAGATAACAGTGTCCTGAAACCTGACATATCTATTCAGAAATGAATGTATCATCATTAGAAATGATCATAATATTGCTTGAAGAGAGACAAATGTGTAGTTCACTGTCAAAGGAATTTAACAATTCCTATATATATTCATTAACCAATTCAATTTAAATCACTCTGTCTGTTTCTAAGAATTTGTAAGATCGTCATTTGCATAAAATAGACAGAGACCAGTCTATCAAAATTAGCCAAAAGTATTTATTCTCGAGAGCGCTGCACATAGAACCATGTACATCAGCTTATCAAATATGACGTCATAGGTTATAAAATGTATCTCCTCCTCTCGACCAGGACAAAGCAGGTTCAAAAGTTAATTCCAACTCACTAGCGCACATACCTGACACACACTATATCTGGATTAACTCCTGAAGTCTCAACATAGTTTATTACCACTTAGCAGACAGTTCCAGATAAGGAAAACCTGGAGGGGCTCTCGCTGTCTTATTTGATCGCCATTGATCGAGTTATAGCTGAGTCGGTTCAAACATAGGTTAATGACCCTCTTTGCTTACTTTAGACACACACATACATTCCTCCTTCCACATGGTTATCATTTCCAATTACCCCTTATCCATGCTACATAACCTCTTTCTTAGGAACTAACATTATTCATCAGATATTGTAAAACAGGGTAGAGTTTAATTAGTTATAGTTCTATTTAAATGTAAATATTGTTTAGTCATTATTCATAAAATTCCTCACATTCACATATTTGAGTAGACTGACCAGACCAGTTTAAAAAGCAGTATCAGTTAAAAGACAAACAGTGAGGTATCAGATTTAGATTGGTGTGGACTGTACACTCAGTACATATCTATTTTGACAGTGAAGATAACATTTTAAATGTGGATCTGTACTCCAACATTTTGGATTTGAGGTCTAATGTTTCATCTAAGGTGACAGTATATAGTGTCACCTTTAATTTGAGGGTATTTTCATACATATCTGTTTCACCGTTTAGAATTGAAAGCCCTTATGTATCTAGTCCCTCCATTTGGAGAAGCCATAACTATTCTGACCAATTCACTTATAGTGTATTCAAGTAGTCAAAATAATTGCATTTGGTCCCATATTCTTTAACGCAATGACTACATCAAACCTGTGACTTGAGAAAGATCATGAATTAATCATTAATAATAACGAGTGAGAGAGTTACAGAGGCTACAACAAGACATTCTAACCTCTCACCATTAATCTCTAATTAAAGGTGAAATTCTGTACTGTCATCTAATATGAAACATTTGATCTCAAATCCAAAATGCTGGAGCATAGCGCCAAATTTAAAACTGTAAACTTCACTGTAAACACACATATGATGTGGACTATGTGTGCCTGGTAAACACATATGATGTGGACTATGTGTGCCTGATAAACACATGTGGATCTAGTGAACAGTTATCACTTGTTGACCAACTACAGGAATACTGACCTCAGAGTCTCCAGTTTACAGTGGGGATTCCCCAGTCCAGCAGAGAGCAGCTTCACTCCTGAATCCTTCAGGTCATTGTTACTCAGATCCAGCTCTCTCGGGTGTGAGGGGTTTGACTTCAGAGCTGAGACCAGAGAAGAACACCCTTCCTCTGTGACTCCACAGCCTGACAGCCTGCAAAGAGTCAAATCATATTTAAACCACACTGCTATTATTTGGTAGTGAAAATAGTGGCAGTATCTATTTTTCAACATATTCAGACACATCAGTGTCCTGAAACCTGCCATATCTATTCATAAATGAATGAATGTATCATTATTAGAAATTATCATAACATTGCTTGAAGAGAGAGAAATGTATTTTACAAATATCTGAGTTGACTGGCCAGACCTTCACCTCTGATGTTAGCTTTAAAAAAATAAACTTGTAGTACTTATTCAAATGGGAGAACTAGGTCCATGAAGTGCTTTCATTTCTAAAAGCTAAAACAGATTTTTATGAGTACCTTAAAAATAAAGGTGACATTCTGTACTGTCACCTAACATAAAACATAATATATCCAATCCTAAATACTGGAGCAGAGAGACTCATTTAAAACTGTAAGATTGACTGTCCAAACACATATGGTGTGGACTATGTGTGTCTGGTAAACACATATGATGTGGACTAAGTGTCTGGTAAACACATATGATGTGGACTAAGTGTCTGGTAAACACATATGATGTGGACTAAGTGTCTGGTAAACACATATGATGTGGACTAAGTGTCTGGTAAACACATATGATGTGGACTATGTGTCTGGTAAACACATATGATGTGGACTAAGTGTCTGGTAAACACATATGATGTGGACTATGTGTGTCTGGTAAACACATATGATGTGGACTATGTGCGTCTGGTAAACACATATGATGTGGACTATGTGTGCCTGGTAAACACATATGATGTGGACTATGTGTCTGGTAAACACATATGATGTGGACTATGTGTCTGGTAAACACATGATGTGGACTACGTGTCTGGTAAACACATGATGTGGACTATGTGTCTGGTAAACACATATGATGTGGACTAAGTGTCTGGTAAACACATATGATGTGGACTAAGTGTCTGGTAAACACATATGATGTGGACTATGTGTCTGGTAAACACATATGATGTGGACTATGTGCGTCTGGTAAACACATATGATGTGGACTATGTGTCTGGTAAACACATATGATGTGGACTATGTGTCTGGTAAACACATATGATGTGGACTATGTGTACCTGGTAAACACATATGATGTGGACTATGTGTCTGGTAAACACATGTGGATCTGGTGAACAGTTGTCACTTGTTGACCAACTACAGGAATACTGACCTCAGAGTCTCCAGTTTACAGTGGGGATTCCCCAGTCCAGCAGAGAGCAGCTTCACTCCTGAATCCTTCAGGTCATTGTTCCTCAGATCCAGCTGTCTCAGGTGTGAGGGGTTTGACTTCAGAGCTGAGACCAGAGAAGCACAGCCTTCTTCTGTGACTCCACAGCCTGACAGCCTGACAAAGAGATCACGATTTCACAAAAACAATGTTAATTTAAAACCAGCAGTGTAGAAGGACAATGACAGATGCATTTGGTTTATTCTACCAAACAACATATAGATTTACCTTCCGTCTCCCTGAATTGTATTGTCGTATTGTTATACAATATGAACACCAATGCATTGATTCAATATATTTTTCTGAATAAAGTGAATATTTCTTCCTGATGATTAGTACTTAAAAGTAATTTTATGTACTTACAGAGCAGCTCTGGAGGCTTTGACCACTGGCAGCAGCCTCAGAAGACCTTCCTCTGATCTGGAGTATTTCTTCAGGTCAAACACATCCAGCTCCTTTTCTGAAGTCAGCAACACAAAGACCAGAGCTGACCACTGTGCAGGTAAGAGTTCATCACTGGAGACACTTCCTGATCTCAGGTAGCGTTGGATCTCCTCCACTAGAGAATGGTCATTCAGTTCATTCAGACAGTGGAACAGATTGATGCACCTCTCTGGAGAGGGATTCTCACTGATCTTCTCCTTGATGTACTTGACTGTTTCTTCATGGCTCTGTGAACTGCTTCCTTTCGTTGTCAGTAGACCTTGTAAGTGCTTCTGATTGGACTCCAGTGAGAGGCCCAGAAGGAAGCGGAGGAAAAGGTCCAGGTTTCCCGTCTCACTTTGTAAGGCTTTATCCACAGCACTCTTGTAGAAAGTAACTTCTGGCTTCAGTAGACAATCGTTGCTGGATGTTGTTTGAGGTTCGGCCATTAGATTTTCATTGTTGTTGCTGAATGAAAGGAACACATATACAGCAGCCAGAAACTCCTGAATGCTCAGATGCACGAAGCAGTACACCTTGTCCTGGTACAGCCCATATTCCTCTTTAAAGATCTGTGTGCACAATCCTGAGTACACTGAGGCTTCATTGACATCAATGCCAGACTCTTTTAGGTCTTCTTCATAGAAAATCAGATTGCCATTCACAAGCTGTTGAAAAGCCAGTTTTCCCAGTGACAGAATGCTCTCTTCTTTCCCAAGATACTTTTCATTCTTCTGTTTGGTATGAAACACCACAAGGTGTGTGTACATCTCAGTCAGAGTCTTGGGCATCTCTTCTCTCTTATGTTTCAGCATTGGTTCAAGTACTATTGCAGAAATCCAACAAAAGACTGGAATGTGGCACATGATGTGGAGGCTCCTTGATGTCTTTATGTGTGAGATGATTCTGCCGGCCAGGTCCTCATCACTGAATCTTCTCCTGAAGTACTCCTCCTTCTGTGGGTCATTGAACCCTCGTACCTCTGTCACCTGGTCAACACACTCAGGGGGGATCTGATTGGCTGCTGCAGGTCGGGTAGTTATCCAGAGGAGAGCAGAGGGAAGCAGATTTCCCTTGATGAGATTTGTCAGCAGAACATCCACTGAGGTTGACTTGGTGACGTCACAACAGATCTTGTTCTTCTGGAAGTCTAGGGGCATTCGGCACTCATCCAGACCATCAAAGATGAACAGAACTTTGTATTTGTCATAGTTGGAGATTCTTGATTCTTTGGTTTCCATTGAGAAGTGATTGAGAAGTTCAATCAAAGTGTGTTTGTCCTCTTTCATCAAATTCAGCTCCCGAAAAGGGAATGAAAATACAAATTTGACATCCTGATTTGCTTTTCCTTCAGCCCAGTCCAGAATGAACTTCTGCACAGAGACTGTTTTTCCAATGCCAGCGACTCCCTTTGTCAGCACAGTTCTGATCAGTTTGTCTTGTCCACTTAAGGGTTTGAAGATGTCGTTACATTTGATTGCAGTCTCTGGTCTTGCTTGTTTCCTAGTTGTTGTCTCAATCTGTCTCAGCTCATGTTCCTTATTGACCTCTCCTGTTCCACCCTCTGTGATGTAGAGCTCTGTGTAGATCTTACTGAGAAATGTTGGGTTTCCTTGTTTAGCGATCCCCTCAAATACACATTGAAACTTCTTCTTTAGACTAGATTTGAGTTCACGTTGGCAAATCACAGCGAGCTCATCTGAATGAAGCAATAACACAGAGGATATTAATATTATGTCTGATTTAATACTGTAGGACTGTGTTATAAGGTGTACATTATAATACATTATTCTCTTCACTGCCTGTATAAATGTGTAAATTATTTCATAATGCATTACACACTGGAGTGACTAATTATATTATTATTATTCATATTGCAGACAGTATCATTAATGTTGTCTATCTATCACTGTCTCTCCTCTGTCTCTCCTCTGTCTCTCCTCTGTCTCTCCTCTGTCTCTCCTCTGTCTCTCCTCTGTCTCTCCTCTGTCTCTCCTCTGTCTCTCCTTGTCTCTCCTGTCTAAATGAATCAACACATCGCTGCTGCTACTTGATGAGGTCACTAAGTGTTGTATTAAGGCTTCTACAATATAATTGTGTTACACGACTACTTTAGCTGTACTTTAGTTACAGCTTTTAAATGTTTGTTATAAAACAGCATTCAACTTGAGGTAGACAGCTCTTACTTTTCTCCAGTGTGTCAGCAAGCTCCTTCTGGTTCATTTTCCTCAGGACGTGCAGTGTGATCTTCAGAGCCCCCTCTCTGGCACTGCTCTCCTGCTTCTCATCTTCAGCTTCCACCACTTCCTTATCCTGCTTCTGACTCTCAAAGCCTTCTGGGAGTTCTGGACTAAGAATCCTCTTGAACATCTTCAGCTCGTTCTTCATAAATGTCATAATTTTCTCTTCAAGCACCTGAAATAAATAAAGTAAATAAGTTAAGCAAGATAATAAATACTTTCTCATGAACACATTAATGAATGATTGACAGATCAACTTTACTTGAGGTAAACAAAAACATATGTACATAACAGGACCACATACACTGAATATGGGGGCCAGGTCTGTTTGATGACTCTGGGAAGACTGACCACTGTGAATCTCTGACTCTGATGTCTCCTGTTGGGTTCTGTGGACAAAACATGAGATTACATTTCCTCAACCAGGGAGGGCACACACACACACACACACACACACAGGGAGGGAGGGAATGTCGTGTTTTTTTTTAAATTGCTTTTGGACTATGAAAATTGAAAAAAGCATAAGCCCATGGATTTTGAAAACAACAAGAATAAATGGGAATATGGGAGAGGAGAAATGACTAGAGACAGTGTTGTTTAACTCACCGACCATGACCCATGAGTTCTTCCTACCTTTGTTCAGGAGAATAATCTCCCTCTCTGAAGTCTATCAATTTATCCATAGACCAGTCACTCTTCATGGACAGACAGCTGGGCACAGGGGAGGCTGGTCTCTCCTGCTTGATTGGACTTCAACACAGAGACAAACATTACATCTCTCATCTACTCTGAGCTCAGATGGGGAAACCTAATAATAGTTTCATTACAAATCACTATATATCCATTTTCATAAAAGTTGGTAAATTAGATGTTATTGTTTAAAGAAATGATAAAAGTGATGTTTTTTTTACTAGTTAATCACGGCATGCGATTGTTTATTGACAGCCATGTGTTTGTTTGAAATCTATCACTTGATGGTTTCATTTCAGAGAGACAAATAATCATGTTTTATTGCAAAATGTTACGTCTGCCTCACTTTCAGAGAAATATGTAGTACTGCTCGGTTTTATACAGTCAAATGTTACTGACTGGCTAGATTCATTCTTACGGAGCAACATTATGAATGGTGTTTTTTTTTACATTGGATTAAAGTAGAAACTCAGAGCTAGAAAATGTTATATCAGACACTACAGTTGAGGAACAATGGGAAAGCAATTCTGCTTTGGAAGATGATAAACTTGAAACCTCACTTTTCAGATAATGATCCTTGAATGTTTTGGTACACCTACTGGAGAGCTCTTCTTTGTCTACAGTGGTGTCACCTATCTAAATAAACATTTATATATATATATATATATATATATATATATATAATGAACTAAATGTATGGTGTTTTTGGTTTATGACAGTTTCATTGTTTGTTATGTTATACATGGTTATTTCATGCTTGTAAGTGGTAAAATGAATTAGACAATTTAACATTTTGCAATTCTGGGTAACTCCTACTTTAGTAAGGAATTACCCATTATTCAGTACTACTGCAGTTGCTAAATAATTCCAATAGATGGAAGCATAAGACCATGAATGAAATTTCAGAAGATTAGTGTAGTTCTCTCCCTGGCTACACCACCACTCCCCCTCACAAGAGAACTTCTGTGGGGGCTATGTTCTGTCCCTTTCCATACTGCTAATGCAAGAGGACTTCTGTGGGGGCTATGTCCTGTCCCATTCCATACTGCTAATACAAGAGAACTTCTGCGGGGGCTATGTCCTGTCCCTTTCCATACTGCTAATACAAGAGGACTTCTGTGGGGGCTATGTCCTGTCCCTTTCCATACTGCTAATACAAGAGGACTGCTGTGGGGGCTATGTCCTGTCCCTTTCCATACTGCTAATACAAGAGAACTTCTGTGGGGGCTATGTCCTGTCCCTTTCCATACTGCTAATACAAGAGGATTTCTGTGGGGGCTATGTTCTGTCCCTTTCCATACTGCTAATACAAGAGAACTTCTGTGGGGGCTATGTCCTGTCCCTTTCCATACTGCTAATACAAGAGGACTTCTGTGGGGGCTATGTCCTGTCCCTTTCCATACTGCTAATACAAGAGGACTTCTGTGGGGGCTATGTCCTGTCCCTTTCCATACTGCTAATACAAGAGAACTTCTGTGGGGGCTATGTCCTGTCCCTTTCCATACTGCTAATACAAGAGAACTTCTGTGGGGGCTATGTTCTGTCCCTTTCTTACTGCTAATGCAAGAGAACTTCTGCGGGGGCTATGTCCTGTCCCTTTCCATACTGCTAATACAAGAGGACTTCTGTGGGGGCTATGTTCTGTCCCTTTCCATACTGCTAATGCAAGAGAACTTCTGTGGGGGCTATGTCCTGTCCCTTTCCATACTGCTAATACAAGAGGACTTCTGTGGGGGCTATGTTCTGTCCCTTTCCATACTGCTAATACAAGAGAACTTCTGTGGGGGCTATGTCCTGTCCCTTTCCATACTGCTAATACAAGAGGACTTCTGCGGGGGCTATGTCCTGTCCCTTTCCATACTGCTAATACAAGAGGACTTCTGTGGGGGCTATGTCCTGTCCCTTTCCATACTGCTAATACAAGAGAACTTCTGCGGTGGCTATGTCCTGTCCCATTCCATACTGCTAATGCAAGAGAACTTCTGCGGGGGCTACGTCCTGTCCCTTTCCATACTGCTAATGCAAGAGGACTTCTGCGGGGGCTATGTCCTGCCCCTTTTCTTCACGCAAATGATGGAGATCTGGGCCTGTTCCCGGGAAAGCAGTATATCCTTCTCATCGGATTCATTAAAGGGAAAAAGCTTCTTGCAGTTCGTGGTGAGTAATGCACTATGTACATCGTGCTGTTCCGTACAATTGACCTTTTTTTTTTGCCCCCAAAAAACCTAATACTTCCAGGTCAACTGTAATATGGATACCCTTGTAAAGCACACTTTATCCTCTTTCCAGCAAAATCAATACTATCAAACCATTACCATGTCAATCAACGCTTGAATAGAAACGTTGTTCAACATCTCAGATTTTGATGCCAACACAGTCGCCACAGTCACACTAGTTTCCAGTGCAGCCTCGTTTTGAATTTGCGGTTACACAAATTTGTACAGAATGGGGTTAGTCAACAGTAGCTTACCTAGCTGTACCGACTAACTTGACTAGCTAGCAGGTTGTTCGTCTGTCCCTCATCTCGAGGATGATGACATATCCGGTGAACCACAAAATGAAACGAGGATAGCGAGTGAGAAGGATCTGGCTACACTCATACTGTCCCTGACCGTAAAGAAAAAAGCAAATTGAACAATAAACTTTGGTGTCTCAACACTGTAACGAACTCCGTTATTCCCCTGTTGCCTAATAATTATATTAGGCAATAAATAAGAGTAGGAAAAATATTATTGTGTCATGCAAAAATTATATAGATGTGTGTGTGTGTGTGTATGCTGGCAAATATGTGTGTGTGTGTGTGTGTGCTGGCAAAGGTGTGTGTGTGTGTGTGTATGTGTGTGTGTGTGTGTGTGTGTGCTGGCAAAGATGTGTGTGTGTGTGTGTGTGTGTGTGTGTGTGTGTGTGTGTGTTTGTGGTGTGTGTGTGTGCGTGTGTGTGTGCTGGTGAGACAACCACATATAACAGTCAAAAATACAGGATACACACATTTCATTCCAGCAATATAGTGTTTTGCAAAACAAAAATTCATCCACAAATCAATGAATTAAAATCTTAGAACAACAATATTTTACAGATACATGAAGGTTCCCCATAAGCAATCGTTTCTGATGAAAAATAACATGCCATTTTTGTTGTTGTTGATATAAGGTTTTAGAAATAAACTCTATATAAGTTCTTAAGTAATATTGTCATCTCACCTCTTCGCTTTGGTGTCATGTTCTCCAGAGAGACTCATTTTAGAGGCAGGGCCCCCCTCCTCTCTCTCTCCAGAGAGACTCATTTCAGAGCACTGACCCCTAAACAGAGATCCAACATGTTGGTTGTGGTTAACACAGTGACAAATAATTATTGAAGTTAAATTGTTCTCTTTTATTCATTATCTCTTAGAAATAAAACATTTACTGACAGACACATCCAAACAGTCAGGTGATTTAATGCATCACATGAACATGTAGTGGTGACTGATATGTTTCTCCTCTTCTCCATGTAGAGAAACTATTGATAATAATATCTCACTTTCTCTGTTCATCATTTCACTCATTCTAGTGTGTTGCTTTGTTCAACAGGTATGCTATTACTATACTATTATTATACTATTACTATACTATTATTATACTATTATTATACTATTACTATACTATTACTATACTATTATTATACTATTACTATACTATTATTATACTATTATTATACTATTATTATACTATTATTATACTATTATTATACTATTATTATGCTATTATTATACTATTATTATACTATTATTATACTATTATTATACTATTATTATACTATTATTATACTATTATTATACTATTATTATGCTATTATTATACTATTATTATACTATTACTATACTATTATTATACTATTATTATACTATTACTATACTATTACTATACTATTATTATACTATTACTATACTATTATTATACTATTATTATACTATTATTATACTATTATTATACTATTATTATACTATTATTATGCTATTATTATACTATTACTACATTTAATTCACAATAACAATGTTAAGAAAGGTATGTTCAGTGGTTTCACCCCAAATTACACAGGAAGCAGGAGATCTGGTAATTATGAAAACAACACGTTCTGATATTCTGAAAGATGATTTAGAACGATGACACATTAACATTTTTAAAAATTGTAAAATAACCACGATATACCAATCCTATAATACGATATATGAACAATATGTTTCTGAATTCTATCGTCAACACCCAGTTAGCGCCATTTTGTACGATTGAACTGTCACGTAGCTGTCCCAGGTGAAAGTGACTGATCGATCTGATTGTTTTAATTTCATTCACTAGTAAAATAACAACATACACTTAATGTCTCTACACACTTTACAATAATCCCTGGGAAGAGTCTTACCTTGTAGCCTGAATTCACAACCAGAACTCAAATCATTGAGATATTTTCCGTTCTGCTGAGAGAGCACCTTCCTGATGACAAGTGGCTCTGTATCTATGTTCTAGGTTCAGTTGATCTTTGGATGCAATCATTTCTGGTCAAAGTCTAGTGACTCAACACCATAATATAGAATAAACATAACAATAGTTTAACCTTTGGCCACTAGAGGCCATGGCATATTATAACATGTAGAATCATTATGATGATCCAGGTTCATACAATAACATGTAGAATCATTATGATGATCCAGGTTCATACTATAACATTATGATGATCCAGGTTCATATTATAACATTATGATGATCCAGGTTCATATTATAACATGTAGAATCATTATGATGATCCAGGTTCATATTATAACATGTAGAATCATTATGATGATCCAGGTTCATATTATAACATGTAGAATCATTATGATGATCCAGGTTCATATTATAACATGTAGAATCATTATGATGATCCAGGTTCATATTATAACATGTAGAATCATTATGATGATCCAGGTTCATATTATAACATGTAGAATCATTATGATGATCCAGGTTCATATTATAACATGTATAATCATTATGATGATCCAGGTTCATATTATAACATGTAGAATCATTATGATGATCCAGGTTCATATTATAACATGTATAATCATTATGATGATCCAGGTTCATATTATAACATGTAGAATCATTATGATGATCCAGGTTCATATTATAACATGTAGAATCATTATAATGATCCAGGTTCATACTATAACATGTAGAATCATTATGATGATCCAGGTTCATACTATAACATGTAGAATCATTATGATGATCCAGGTTCATACTATAAATGTAGAATCATTATGATGATCCAGGTTCATATTATAACATGTAGAATCATTATGATGATCCAGGTTCATATTATAACATGTAGAATCATTATGATGATCCAGGTTCATATTATAACATGTAGAATCATTATGATGATCCAGGTTCATATTATAACATTATGATGATCCAGGTTCATATTATAACATGTAGAATCATTATGATGGATCCAGGTTCAACATATCTCTAATTTTGAAGTATACAGTTGGGTCCCAAATTATTGACAGCCTTGATAAAGAGTAGCAGAAATGACTGTATAAAATAAATGATTCAAAGACTGAAATATATTGCATGCTCAAACAAAATGGGAAAATTAAATGATTTTAAACTAATTGCTCAGAGAAAGAGATTTTGTTTAAGAAAGTAATAATTATTTTCTCAAAAAGGTAGGGGTCAAAAATTACTCCCCTTCAACACCTCACCTTTTCCCCCTATTTATTTAACTAGGCAAGTCAGTTAAGAACAAATTCTTATTTTTAATGACGGCCTAGGAACAGTGGGTTAACTGGTCTAGGAACAGTGGGTTAACTGGTCTAGGAACAGTGGGTTAACTGGTCTAGGAACAGTGGGTTAACTGGTCTAGGAACAGGGGGTTAACTGGTCTAGGAACAGTGGGTTAACTGGTCTAGGAACAGGGGGTTAACTGGTCTAGGAACAGTGGGTTAACTGGTCTAGGAACAGGGGGTTAACTGGTCTAGGAACAGGGGGTTAACTGGTCTAGGAACAGGGGGTTAACTGGTCTAGGAACAGGGGGTTAACTGGTCTAGGAACAGGGGGTTAACTGGTCTAGGAACAGTGGGTTAACTGTATCTTGCCTATGCCGCTCTGTACCATCACTCATTCATATATCTTTATGTACATATTCTTTATCCCCTTACACTTGTGTCTATAAGGTAGTAGTTTTGGAATTGTTAGCTAGATTACTTGTTGGTTATTACTGCATTGTCGGAACTAGAAGCACAAGCATTTCGCTACACTCTACACTACACAACATCTGCTAACCATGTGTATGTGACAAATAAAATTTGATTTGATTTAACTGGTCTAGGAACAGTGGCTTAACTGCCTTGTTCAGGGGCAGAACGACAGGTTCTTTCCTTGGCAGCTCAGGGATCCGATCTTGCACCTTTTCGGTTACTGACCCAACGCTCCAACCACTAGACTACCTGCTGCCCCTACACTCTAACCACTAGACTACCTGCCGCACCTACACTCTAACCACTAGGCTACCTGCCGCCCCTACACTCTAACCACTAGGCTACCTGCCGCCCCTACACTCTAACCACTAGGCTACCTGCCTCCACCTTGCATGGATAACAGCACTAAGACTTTTTCTTAAATGTTTTATGAGTCGGAGAACACATTGGGGTGATCTTAGACCATTCCTCCATACAGAATCCTCCCAGATGGCCGACTACAGGGAGGTAACATACAGATAAACACACAATAATGAAACAAAGCTCCCTAATTGACGGGAGGCTTGAATCTTAGTCATTTACACACCAGCCTTTTACTACTATCCCAACTTCAACGTTCTACCAACATCACATCATACATAAATAATCCCTGATAGGATCCTTACTACTATCCCAACTTCAACGTTCTACCAACATCATACATAAATAATCCCTGGTAGGATCCTTACTACTATCCCAACTTCAACGTTCTACCAACATCATACATAAATAATCCCTGATAGGATCCTTACTACTATCCCAACTTCAACGTTCTACCAACATCACATCCTACATAAATAATCCCTGGTAGGATCCTTACTACTATCCCAACTTCAACGTTCTACCAACATCATACATTAATAATCCCTGGTAGGATCCTTACTACTATCCCAACTTCAACGTTCTACTAACATCATACATAAATAATCCCTGGTAGGATCCTTACTACTATCCCGACTTCAACGTTCTACCAACATCATACATAAATAATCCCTGGTAGGATCCTTACTACTATCCCAACTTCAACGTTCTACCAACATCATACATAAATAATCCCTGGTATGATCCTTACTACTATCCCAACTTCAACGTTCTACCAACATCATACATTAATAATCCCTGGTAGGATCCTTACTACTATCCCAACTTCAACGTTCTACCAACATCCTACATAAATAATCCCTGGTAGGATCCTTACTACTATCCCAACTTCAACGTTCTATCAACATCATACATAAATAATCCCTGGTAGGATCCTTACTACTATCCCAACTTCAATGTTCTACCAACATCATACATAAATAATCCCTGGTAGGATCCTTACTACTATCCCAACTTCAACGTTCTACCAACATCCTACATAAATAATCCCTGGTAGGATCCTTACTACTATCCCAACTTCAACGTTCTATCAACATCCCACATTAATAATCCCTGGTAGGATCCTTACTACTATCCCAACTTCAACGTTCTACCAACATCATACATAAATAATCCCTGGTAGGATCCTTACTACTATCCCAATTTCAACATTCTACCAACATCCTACACAAATAATCCTTGGTAGGATCCTTACTACTATTCCAACTTCAACGTTCTACCAACATCATACATAAATAATCCCTGGTAGGATACTTACTACTATCCCAACTTCAACGTTCTACCAACATCATACATAAATAATCCCTGGTAGGATCCTTACTACTATCCCAACTTCAACGTTCTACCAACATCCTACATAAATAATCCCTGGTAGGATCCTTACTACTATCCCAACTTCAACGTTCTACCAACATCCTACATTAATAATCCCTGGTAGGATCCTTACTACTATCCCAACTTCAACGTTCTACCAACATCACATCCTACATAAATAATCCCTGGTAGGATCCTTACTTTTATCCCAACTTCAACATTCTACCAACATCATACATACATAAATAATCCCTGGTAGGATCCTTACTACTATCCCAACTTCAACATTCTACCAACATCATACATTAATAATCCCTGGTAGGATCCTTACTACTATCCCAACTTCAACGTTCTATCAACATCATACATAAATAATCCCTGGTAGGATCCTTACTACTATCCCAACTTCAACGTTCTATCAACATCACACATTAATAATCCCTGGTAGGATCCTTACTACTATCCCAATTTCAACGTTCTATCAACATCATACATAAATAATCCCTGGTACGATCCTTACTACTATCCCAACTTCAACATTCTACCAACATCATACATACATAAATAATCCCTGGTAGGATCCTTACTACTATCCCAACTTCAACATTCTACCAACATCATACATTAAAAATCCCTGGTAGGATCCTTACTACTATCCCAACTTCAACGTTCTACCAACATCATACATTAAAAATCCCTGGTAGGATCCTTACTACTATCCCAACTTCAACGTTCTACCAACATCCTACACAAATAATCCTTGGTAGGATCCTTACTACTATTCCAACTTCAACGTTCTACCAACATCATACATAAATAATCCCTGGTAGGATCCTTAGTACTATCCCAACTTCAACGTTCTACCAACATCATACATAAATAATCCCTGGTAGGATCCTTACTACTATCCCAACTTCAACGTTATACCAACATCCTACATAAATAATCCCTGGTAGGATCCTTACTACTATCCCAACTTCAACGTTCTACCAACATCCTACATAAATAATCCCTGGTAGGATCCTTACTACTATCCCAACTTCAACGTTCTACCAACATCATACATAAATAATCCCTGGTACGATCCTTACTACTATCCCAACTTCAACATTCTACCAACATCAAACATACATAAATAATCCCTGGTAGGATCCTTACTACTATCCCAACTTCAACATTCTACCAACATCATACATTAATAATCCCTGGTAGGATCCTTACTACTATCCCAACTTCAACGTTCTACCAACATCCTACATTAATAATCCCTGGTAGGATCCTTACTACTATCCCAACTTCAACGTTCTACCAACATCCCACATTAATAATCCCTGGTAGGATCCTTACTACTATCCCAACTTCAACGTTCTACCAACATCATACATAAATAATCCCTGGTAGGATCCTTACTACTATCCCAATTTCAACATTCTACCAACATCCTACACAAATAATCCTTGGTAGGATCCTTACTACTATTCCAACTTCAACGTTCTACCAACATCATACATACATAAATAATCCCTGGTAGGATCCTTACTACTATCCCAACTTCAACGTTCTACCAACATCATACATAAATAATCCCTGGTAGGATCCTTACTACTATCCCAACTTCAACGTTCTACCAACATCATACATAAATAATCCCTGGTAGGATCCTTACTACTATCCCAACTTCAACGTTCTACCAACATCCTACATAAATAATCCCTGGTAGGATCCTTACTACTATCCCAACTTCAACGTTCTACCAACATCATACATAAATAATCCCTGGTACGATCCTTACTACTATCCCAACTTCAACATTCTACCAACATCATACATACATAAATAATCCCTGGTAGGATCCTTACTACTATCCCAACTTCAACATTCTACCAACATCATACATTAATAATCCCTGGTAGGATCCTTACTACTATCCCAACTTCAACGTTCTACCAACATCACATCCTACATAAATAATCCCTGGTAGGATCCTTACTTTTATCCCAACTTCAACATTCTACCAACATCATACATACATAAATAATCCCTGGTAGGATCCTTACTACTATCCCAACTTCAACGTTCTACCAACATCCTACATAAATAATCCCTGGTAGGATCCTTACTACTATCCCAACTTCAACGTTCTATCAACATCATACATAAATAATCCCTGGTAGGATCCTTACTACTATCCCAACTTCAACATTCTACCAACATCATACATACATAAATAATCCCTGGTAGGATCCTTACTACTATCCCAACTTCAACATTCTACCAACATCATACATTAAAAATCCCTGGTAGGATCCTTACTACTATCCCAACTTCAACATTCTACCAACATCATACATGAATAATACCTGGTAGGATCCTTACTACTATCCCAACTTCAACGTTCTACCAACATCATACATAAATAATCCCTGGTAGGATCCTTACTACTATCCCAACTTCAACGTTCTACCAACATCATACATAAATAATCCCTGGTAGGATCCTTACTACTATCCCAACTTCAACGTTCTACCAACATCCCACATTAATAATCCCTGGTAGGATCCTTACTACTATCCCAACTTCAACGTTCTACCAACATCATACATAAATAATCCCTGGTAGGATCCTTACTACTATCCCAATTTCAACATTCTACCAACATCCTACACAAATAATCCTTGGTAGGATCCTTACTACTATTCCAACTTCAACGTTCTACCAACATCATACATAAATAATCCCTGGTAGGATCCTTACTACTATCCCAACTTCAACGTTCTACCAACATCATACATAAATAATCCCTGGTAGGATCCTTACTACTATCCCAACTTCAACGTTCTACCAACATCCTACATAAATAATCCCTGGTAGGATCCTTACTACTATCCCAACTTCAAAGTTCTACCAACATCATACATAAATAATCCCTGGTAGGATCCTTACTACTATCCCAATTTCAACATTCTACCAACATCCTACACAAATAATCCCTGGTAGGATCCTTACTACTATCCCAACTTCAACATTCTACCAACATCATACATAAATAATCCCTGGTAGGATCCTTACTACTATCCCAACTTCAACATTCTACCAACATCCTACACAAATAATCCCTGGTAGGATCCTTACTACTATCCCAACTTCAACATTCTACCAACATCATATCATACATGAATAATCCCTGGTAGGATCCTTACTACTATCCCAATTTCAACATTCTACCAACATTATACATTAATAATCCCTGGTAGGATCCTTACTACTATCCCAACTTCAATGTTCTACTATCATCATACATAAATAATCCCTGGTAGGATCCTTACTACTATCCCAACTTCAACGTTCTATCAACATCATACATAAATAATCCCTGGTAGGATCCTTACTACTATCCCAACTTCAACGTTCTATCAACATCATACATAAATAATCCCTGGTAGGATCCTTACTACTATCCCAACTTCAACATTCTACCAACATCATACATACATAAATAATCCCTGGTAGGATCCTTACTACTATCCCAACTTCAACATTCTACCAACATCATACATTAAAAATCCCTGGTAGGATCCTTACTACTATCCCAACTTCAACATTCTACCAACATCATACATGAATAATACCTGGTAGGATCCTTACTACTATCCCAACTTCAACGTTCTACCAACATCATACATAAATAATCCCTGGTAGGATCCTTACTACTATCCCAACTTCAACGTTCTACCAACATCATACATAAATAATCCCTGGTAGGATCCTTACTACTATCCCAACTTCAACGTTCTACCAACATCCCACATTAATAATCCCTGGTAGGATCCTTACTACTATCCCAACTTCAACGTTCTACCAACATCATACATAAATAATCCCTGGTAGGATCCTTACTACTATCCCAATTTCAACATTCTACCAACATCCTACACAAATAATCCTTGGTAGGATCCTTACTACTATTCCAACTTCAACGTTCTACCAACATCATACATAAATAATCCCTGGTAGGATCCTTACTACTATCCCAACTTCAACGTTCTACCAACATCATACATAAATAATCCCTGGTAGGATCCTTACTACTATCCCAACTTCAACGTTCTACCAACATCCTACATAAATAATCCCTGGTAGGATCCTTACTACTATCCCAACTTCAAAGTTCTACCAACATCATACATAAATAATCCCTGGTAGGATCCTTACTACTATCCCAATTTCAACATTCTACCAACATCCTACACAAATAATCCCTGGTAGGATCCTTACTACTATCCCAACTTCAACATTCTACCAACATCATACATAAATAATCCCTGGTAGGATCCTTACTACTATCCCAACTTCAACATTCTACCAACATCCTACACAAATAATCCCTGGTAGGATCCTTACTACTATCCCAACTTCAACATTCTACCAACATCATATCATACATGAATAATCCCTGGTAGGATCCTTACTACTATCCCAATTTCAACATTCTACCAACATTATACATTAATAATCCCTGGTAGGATCCTTACTACTATCCCAACTTCAATGTTCTACTATCATCATACATAAATAATCCCTGGTAGGATCCTTACTACTATCCCAACTTCAACGTTCTATCAACATCATACATAAATAATCCCTGGTAGGATCCTTACTACTATCCCAACTTCAACATTCTACCAACATCCTACATTAATAATCCCTGGTAGGATCCTTACTACTATCCCAACTTCAACATTCTACCAACATCATATCATACATGAATAATCCCTGGTAGGATCCTTACTACTATCCCAATTTCAACATTCTACCAACATTATACATTAATAATCCCTGGTAGGATCCTTACTACTATCCCAACTTCAATGTTCTACTATCATCATACATAAATAATCCCTGGTAGGATCCTTACTACTATCCCAACTTCAACGTTCTACCAACATCATACATTAATAATCCCTGGTATGATCCTTACTACTATCCCAACTTCAACGTTCTACCAACATCCTATCATACATGAATAATCCCTGGTAGGATCCTTACTACTATCCCAACTTCAACATTCTACCAACATCATATCATACATGAATAATCCCTGGTAGGATCCTTACTACTATCCCAACTTCAACATTCTACCAACATCATACATACATAAATAATCCCTGGTAGGATCCTTACTACTATCCCAACTTCAACATTCTACCAACATCATACATGAATAATCCCTGGTAGGATCCTTACTACTATCCCAACTTCAACGTTCTACCAACATCATACATAAATAATCCCTGGTAGGATCCTTACTACTATCCCAACCTTAACGTTCTACCAACATCACATCCTACATAAATAATCCCTGGTAGGATCCTTACTACTATCCCAACTTCAACATTCTACCAACATCATACATACATAAATAATCCCTGGTAGGATCCTTACTACTATCCCAACTTCAACATTCTACCAACATCATACATTAATAATCCCTGGTAGGATCCTTACTACTATCCCAACTTCAACGTTCTACCAACATCATACATTAATAATCCCTGGTAGGATCCTTACTACTATCCCAACTTCAACATTCTACCAACATCATACATTAATAATCCCTGGTATGATCCTTACTACTATCCCAACTTCAACATTCTACCAACATCATACATAAATAATTACTGGTAGGATCCTTGCCTTGCAGCCGGAATTCAAAACCAGAACTTGTCAAATCAGTGAGATTTGTGCTGAGAAGGAAACCTTGAGAAATGTTTATTCACCTCACCAATGTCAAGTGACTTTGTGTCATTTTTGTTACTGATTGATTTACAGGATACCATCACATCTGTTAATTAAAGTCTAGTGTCATTGACCCAAGGTAAGCATCATCACAAAACCAGTTTAACCTATTTATGAGAAAATCCATGGGTTTACAATAAAATCGCTGTGTAGCTACCGCTTTCCTGCAGTCAGATTACCTAGTGGCCTCATGGGTGGAGTGCTAACATTTTTCATAATTAATAAACAGAATTAAAAAGATTTAATCAGAAAATACAATGTTTGGTTTTGTTATATTTCAGTCTTCTGTGATGTATATAAAGTATAGTATTGGGATGTAAATCAAATTGGAATATATTAAACTCTATATCTGACAAGGTAAACATTTAAACCCATAACCATGTGTGTGAGGTGTATACTTTTGTTTCGAAGTAGATTTGTTTAAGACTACCCAGAAACACTCTGTGTGGCCTGATTTAGCCCACTGCAGTACAAGGTTAATCATTAAAACAGTACGGTATGAACAACTAGCACTCGCCAGGACCAGTGACTCAAGTCTGAGGATCCATTCCAAAAGGCACCTTACTCCCTTCATAGTGCACTACCTTTGACTAGGGCCCATAGGGCTGTGTGGTGCACTACCTTTGACTAGGGCCCATAGGGCTGTGTGGTGCACTACCTTTGACTAGGGCCCATAGGGCTGTGTGGTGCATTAAGGGGAATAGGATGCCATCTGAGGAGGCAGACTGAATGTTATCCAGTCTTCTCTCTCTCTCTCTCTCTCTCTCTCTCTCTCTCTCTCTCTCTCTCTCTCTCTCTCTCTCTCTCTCTCTCTCTCTCTCTCTCTCTCTCTCTCTCTCTCTCTCTCTCTCTGTCTCTCTCTGTCTCTCTCTCTCTCTCTCTCTCTCTCTCTCTCTCTCTCTCTCTCTCTCTCTCTCTTTCTCTCTTTCTCTCTTTCTCTCTTTCTCTCTTTCTCTCTCTCTCTCTCTCTCTCTCTCTCTGCCTGTGATGTCACAATGATGCTGTCAAGCTTCATTCCAAAATACACCTGAACACCACAGTACATCCTCTCATGACAGACTCAATAGACTCCTGAACACCACAGCACATCCTCTCATGACAGACTCAATAGACTCCTGAACACCACAGCACATCCTCTCATGACAGACTCAATAGACTCCTGAACACCACAGCACATCCTCTCATGACAGACTAAATACTCCTGAACACCACAGTACATCCTCTCATGACAGACTCAATAGACTCCTGAACACCACAGCACATCCTCTCATGACAGACTAAATAGACTCCTGAACACCACAGCACATCCTCTCATGACAGACTAAATACACCTGAACACCACAGTACATCCTCTCATGACAGACTCAATAGACTCCTGAACACCACAGCACATCCTCTCATGACAGACTCAATAGACTCCTGAACACCACAGCACATCCTCTCATGACAGACTAAATACTCCTGAACACCACAGCACATCCTCTCATGACAGACTCAATAGACTCCTGAACACCACAGCACATCCTCTCATGACAGACTCAATAGACTCCTGAACACCACAGCACATCCTGTCATGACAGACTCAATAGACTCCTGAACACCACAGCACATCCTCTCACGACAGACTCAATAGACTCCTGAACACCACAGTACATCCTCTCATGACAGACTCAATAGACTCCTGAACACCACAGCACATCCTCTCACGACAGACTCAATAGACTCCTGAACACCACAGCACATCCTCTCACGACAGACTCAATAGACTCCTGAACACCACAGCACATCCTCTCATGACAGACTAAATAGACTCCTGAACACCACAGCACATCCTCTCATGACAGACTCAATAGACTCCTGAACACCACAGCACATCCTCTCATGACAGACTCAATAGACTCCTGAACACCACAGCACATCCTCTCATGACAGACTCAATAGACTCCTGAACACCACAGCACATCCTCTCATGACAGACTCAATAGACTCCTGAACACCACAGCACATCCTCTCATGACAGACTCAATAGACTCCTGAACACCACAGCACATCCTCTCATGACAGACTCAATAGACTCCTGAACACCACAGCACATCCTCTCATGACAGACTCAATAGACTCCTGAACACCACAGCACATTCTCTCATGACAGACTCAATAGACTCCTGAACACCACAGCACATCCTCTCATGACAGACTAAATAGACTCCTGAACACCACAGCACATCCTCTCATGACAGACTAAATAGACTCCTGAACACCACAGCACATCCTCTCATGACAGACTAAATAGACTCCTGAACACCACAGCACATCCTCTCATGACAGACTCAATAGACTCCTGAACACCACAGCACATCCTCTCATGACAGACTAAATAGACTCCTGAACACCACAGCACATCCTCTCATGACAGACTCAATAGACTCCTGAACACCACAGCACATCCTCTCATGACAGACTCAATAGACTCCTGAACACCACAGCACATCCTCTCATGACAGACTCAATAGACTCCTGAACACCACAGCACATCCTCTCATGACAGACTCAATAGACACCTGAACACCACAGCACATCCTCTCATGACAGACTCAATAGACTCCTGAACACCACAGCACATCCTCTCATGACAGACTCAATAGACTCATGAACACCACAGCACATCCTCTCATGACAGACTAAATAGACTCCTGAACACCACAGCACATCCTCTCATGACAGACTCAATAGACTCCTGAACACCACAGCACATCCTCTCATGACAGACTAAATAGACTCCTGAACACCACAGCACATCCTCTCATGACAGACTCAATAGACTCCTGAACACCACAGCACATCCTCTCATGACAGACTAAATAGACTCATGAACACCACAGCACATCCTCTCATGACAGACTAAATAGACTCCTGAACACCACAGCACATCCTCTCATGACAGACTAAATAGACTCCTGAACACCACAGCACATCCTCTCACGACAGACTAAATAGACTCCTGAACACCACAGCACATCCTCTCATGACAGACTAAATAGACTCATGAACACCACAGCACATCCTCTCATGACAGACTAAATAGACTCCTGAACACCACAGCACATCCTCTCACGACAGACTAAATAGACTCCTGAACACCACAGAACATCCTCTCATGACAGACTAAATAGACTCATGAACACCACAGCACATCCTCTCATGACAGACTAAATAGACTCCTGAACACCACAGCACATCCTCTCACGACAGACTCAATAGACTCCTGAACACCACAGCACATCCTCTCACGACAGACTCAATAGACTCCTGAACACCACAGCACATCCTCTCACGACAGACTCAATAGACATACCCCAAGCGACTTACAGCTGTAATCGCAGCAAAAGGTGGCGCTACAAAGTATTAACTTAAGGGGGCTGAATAATTTTGCACGCCCAATTTTTCAGTTGATTTGTTAAAAAAGTTTGAAATATCCAATAAATGTCGTTCCACTTCATGATTGTGTCCCACTTGTTGTTGATTCTTCACAAAAAAATACAGTTTTATATCTTTATGTTTGAAGCCTGAAATGTGGCAAAAGGTCGCAAAGTTCAAGGGGGCCGAATACTTTCGCAAGGCACTGTATATCCTTAGACTCAGATCCATCCACATGCTGGCTCAAACCTAACCCCATCTCTAACCCAACCTAACCCCATCTCTAACCCAACCTAACCCCAACTTTAACCCAACCTAACCCCATCTCTAACCCAACCTAACCCCAACTTTAACCCAACCTAACAGCATCTCTAACCCAACCTAACCCCATCTCTAACCCAACCTAACTCCATCTCTAACCCAACCTAACCCCATCTCTAACCCAACCTAACCCCATCTCTAACCCAACCTAACCCCATCTTTAACCCAACCTAACCCCATCTTTAACCCAACCTAACCCCATCTCTAACCCAACCTAACCCCATCTCTAACCCAACCTAACCCCATCTCTAACCCAACCTAACCCCATCTTTAACCCAACCTAACCCCATCTCTAACCCAACCTAACCCCATATTCATGTTCATATTCAATGTGATAAAAACAACTTGTTCCTTACTTTTTATTTCTTGAAACCACTTTTCAGACCTTGTTTTTCCTTTACCACATTTAGATGTAGCCCTTGACTTCTGTTGAAACATTTAGTGTTTGTGTGTTTATCTTCTTGCCAAGTTTCCAGCAGAAGTGTATCCAGGTGAGTATCTGGAGTTACATTTTAACAGGAATGTTTACAGGTTTGGTGCCAGGAACAAATAAATCAAATCAGATTGTATTGGTCACATACACATGGTTAGCAGATGAGCAAGAGGACAAGTACATTAGAGTGTCTAGTTCCTCTGTCCAGTGTCTGTGTTCTTTTTGCCCATCTTAATCTTTTATTTTTATTGGCCAGTCTGAGATATGGCTTTTTCTTTGCAACTCTGCCTAGAAGGCCAGCATCCCGTAGTCGCCTCTTCACTGTTGACTTTGAGACTGGTGTTTTGCAGGTACTATTTAATGAAGCTGCCAGTTGAGGACTTGTGAGGGTGTTTCTCAAACAAGACACTCTAATGTACTTGTACTCTTTCTCAGTTGTGCACCGGGGCCTCCCACTCCTCTTTCTATTCTGGTTAGGGCCAATTTGCGCTGTTCTGTGAAGGGAGTAGTACACAGCGTTGTACGAGATCTTCAATTTCTTGGCAGTTTCTCGCATGGATTAGCCTTCATTTCTCTGAACAAGAACAGGCTGACGAGTTTCAGAAGAAAGATCTTTGTTTCTGGCCATTATGAGCCTGTAAGCGAACCCACAAATGCTGATGCTCCAGATACTCATCTAGTCTAAAGAAGGCCATTTTATTGCTTATTTAATCAGGACAATAGTTTTTAGATGTGCTAACATTATTGCAAAAGGGTTTTTTAAGGAACAATTAGCCTTTTAAAATTATAAACTTGGATT
This sequence comes from Oncorhynchus mykiss, assembly GCF_013265735.2. Classification (NCBI taxonomy): domain Eukaryota; kingdom Metazoa; phylum Chordata; class Actinopteri; order Salmoniformes; family Salmonidae; genus Oncorhynchus; species Oncorhynchus mykiss. Next base: position 68,323,385 of record NC_048577.1, read on the forward strand.
AGTTAACACAGCATGCCATTGGAACACAGGAGTGATGGTTGCTGATAATGGGACTCTGTACTCGTATGTAGATTTTCCATTAAAAAAATCTTCCGTTTCCAGCTACAATAATCATTTACAACATTAACAATGTCGACACAGTATTTCTGATAAATTTGATGTTCATTTTAATGGTAAAACAATTGCTTTTCTTTCAAAAACAAGGACATTTCTAAGTGACCCCAAACTTTTGAACGGAAGTGCATATCATAACAAATAGCAGCAGGAATGGTTATGCAGCTAGAGACACAATACTGTTAAAATATATATCAGTATATTATGGAAAGCAGTTATTGCAGCTAAATACAATTATAATTAACCACATATACAATCCACCCACCTGAGCTGCATCAACCCACCCTCCAACCCCTCCTGGGACCATCCCCCAACCCACCCTCCAACCCCTCCTGGACACACTGATTTCAATGTCCTTCGCCAAGGTCAGATGACTTTCAGTCAACAGTCTCTTGTGTGTCTTCACTCCGTAGCCCACATTCTAGTCTGTCTCTTATGATGTCATTTAGAACACCATTCAACTCAGTGTTCTGATAGTTTCTGTAATGCAACAGCAAACGTTGTCACCGATTCTCCCTCTTCCTGATGTGTCCTGTGGAACCTGAACCTTTCAGCATTAACTAGTGGTTCTGGTGGAAAAATGTCCTTTAAGTATCTCCACAACATCCCCATACGTCTTATTACCTGATCTGTCTGGATGTAGCAGGCTGTCTAGTAAATTATATGTCTTTGGCCCCATTACACTAAAACATGTAGGAACAATGTTGTCCTGATCAATGTCATTTACAAGAACAAAATCTTCAAACCGTTCTGTATATGAGCTCCTCTGCTCAATACTTTCATCAAACTGTCTAATGGTTCCAACAATTACAACCATTTTTCATTTCTCAATAAGTTCCTGATTGTCACTCACAATATTGTCCTCAACCACGGCAATATTTTCCTCAGTCACGTGATCTTCATTCACTTCACTCACTGACGTTTGCTCCTAAGTGCGTTCATTTAGCAGTTTAAATTTTTTTTTTTTTTTTAACTAGGCAAGTCAGTTTTAAGGACAAATTCTTATTTTCAATGATGGCCTAGGAACAGTGGGGCAGAACGACAGATTTGTGCCTTGTCAGCTCGGGGATTCGTTCTTGCAACATTTCGGTTACTAGTCCAACGCTCTAACCACTAGGCTACCTGCCGCCCCTCTAACCACTAGGCTACCCTGCCGCCTCTACACTCTAACCACTAGGCTACGCTGCCACCGAATATACAACAAATACATACATAAATAAGTAAATGGACACTAAACAAACTCATGGAGGAATTGACATGTTCAGTTCTAGAAAGTAGGGCTATGGGATAGAGTCAGAAAGGTCATTATGTTTGATAGCTGGTTACAGAGGTGACATAACAAGCATAAGGTCCATTATAACACAGTGAAGTAGAGGTGGGAGCTAAAAGCAGACATGGACAGTGAGGAGGTCAGGGGTCAAACACTAGATCAGGACATGTAGAAATGGCAGGGCTGGAAATAGACACAGACACATTCTGATCATGGCTCAGACCTGACCTGAGACACCCAAACAGAAGATGCCATACCAAAGTCCTGACCTGAGACACCCAAACAGAAGATGCCATAGCAAAGTCCTGTCCAGTAGGCTATATGGGGTTTCCGTTCATCAAAAAACAAAACATGGAAATGAGGCATCTGTCAATAAAAAGTTACTTTAGCGCTTTAGTGAAAGGATGGAATGACTTGGTGTTACTACCATTTAGTGAAAGGATGGAATGACTTTGTGTTACTACCATTTAGTGAAAGGATGGAATGACTTAGTGTTACTACCATTTAGTGAAAGGATGGAATGACGTAGTGTTACTACCATTTAGTGAAAGGATGGATTGACTTAGTGTTACTAACATTTAGTGAAAGGATGGATTGACTTAGTGTTACTAACATTTAGTGAAAGGATGGAATGACTTAGTGTTACTACCATTTAGTGAAAGGATGGAATTACTTAGTGTTACTAACATTTAGTGAAAGGATGGAATGACTTAGTGTTACTACCATTTAGTGAAAGGATGGATTGACTTAGTGTTACTAACATTTAGTGAAAGGATGGAATGACTTAGTGTTACTACCATTTAGTGAAAGGATGGAATGACTTAGTGTTACTACCATTTAGTGAAAGGATGGAATGACTTAATTGTTACTACCATTTAGTGAAAGGATGGAATGAATTAGTGTTACTACCATTTAGTGAAAGGATGGAATGACTTAATTGTTACTACCATTTAGTGAAAGGATGGAATGACTTAGTGTTACTACCATTTAGTGGAAGGATGGAATGACTTAGTGTTACTAACATCATATCAAACATAAAACAATTAGAACTGTTTTTTTAATTATACTGAACTAAATTATAAACGCAACAATTTCAAAGATTTGACTGAGTTACAGTTCATACAATTAAATCTGTTAATTGAAATAACTTCATTAGGCCCTAATCTATGGATTTCACATGACTGGGATTACAGGTATGCATCTGTTGGTCACAGATACCTAAATAAAAAAGTAGGAGCGTGGATCAGAAAACCAGTCAGTATCTGGTGGGACCATTTGCCTCATGCATTGCTACACATCTCCTTTACATAGAGTTGATCAGGCTGTTGGTTGAGGCCTGTGGACTGTTGTCCCACTCCTCTTCAATGGCTGTGCAAAGTTGCTGGATATTGGTGGGAATTGGAACACGCTGTCGGACAGCGCATCCCAAACATACTCAATGGGTGACATGTCTGGTGGGTATATAGGCCATGGAAGAACTCTGTATTTTATTACAGCTTCCAGGAATTGTGTACAGATCCTTGTGACATGGAGTTGTGCATTATCATTCTGAAACTTGACGTGGTGGCTGTGAATTAATGGCACGACAATGGGAACTCAGTGCATTCAAATTGTCACATATAAAATGCACTTGTGTTTGTTGTCCGTATCTTAGCCTGCCCACACAATAACCTCACCGCCACCATGGGGCACTCTGTTCACAATGTTGACATCAGCAAACTGCTCGCCCACATGACGCCATACACGTGGCCTGGAGTTTTTATTTTTTTGTGTATGTGTGTGTATGCAGTGTGTGTATCCAGTGTGTGTGTGTGTGTGTCCAGTGTGTATGTGTGTGTGTGTGTGTGTCCAGTGTGTGTGTGTGTGTGTGTGTGTTCAGTGTATGTGTGTTCAGTGTATGTGTGTCCAGTGTGTGTGTGTGTGTCCAGTGTGTATGTGTGTGTGTGTGTGTGTATATGTGTCCAGTCTGTGTGTGTGTGTCCAATGTGTGTGTGTGTGTATATGTGTCCAGTCTGTGTGTGTGTGTCCAATGTGTGTGTGTGTGTGTATGTATGTGTCCAGTGTGTGTGTGTCCAGTGTGTATGTGTGTGTGTGTGTATGTGTCCAGTGTGTGTGTGTGTGTCCAATGTGTGTGTGTAGAATCAAATCAAATCAAATTGACATGCGCCGGATACAACAGGTGTAGACCTAACAGTGAAAGACTTACGAGCCCCTAAATAACAATGCAGTTTAAAAAAATACAGATAAGAATAATAAATAAAAGTAACAAGTAATTAAAGAGCAGCAGTGAAATAACAATAGCGAGACTATATACAGTGGAGTACCGGTACAGAGTCAATATGTGGGGGTACCGGTTAGTTGATATAATATTTACATGAAGGTACATATTACATGAAGTGGTTATGCATCGATAACAACAGCGAGTAGCAGTGGTGTAAAATTGGGGGAGTTGTGGGGGGGGGGGGGGGGGGGGGGGGGGGGGGGGGGGGGGCAATGCAAATAGTCTGGGTAGCCATTTGATTAGGTGTTCAGGAGTCTTATGGCTTGGGGGTAGAAGCTGTAGAACTAGACTTGGCGCTCTGGTACCGCTTACCGTGCATAGCAGAGAGAACAGTCTATGACTAAGGTGGCTGGAGTCTCTGACAATTTTTAGGGCCTTCCTCTGACACCACTTAGTATAGAGGTCCTGGATGGTAGGAAGCTTGGCCAAAGTGATGTACTGGGCCGTTCGCACTACCCTCTGTAGTGACTTGCGATCAGAAGCCAAGCAGTTGCCATACCAGAAAGTGATGCAACCAGTCAGGATGCTCTCTATGGACCTATGCCAAATCTTTTCATTCTCCTGAGGGGGAATAGGTTTTGTTGTGCCCTCTTCACGACTGTCTTGGTGTGCTTGGACCATGTTAGTTTGTTGGTGATGTGGACACCAAGGAACCTCAACCTGCTCCACTACATCCCTGTCGATGAGAATGGGGGCGTGCTCGGTCCTCTTTTTCCTGTAGTCCACAATCATCTCCATGGGAGAGGTTGTTGTCCTGGCACCACACGGCCAGGTCTCTGTCCTCCTCCCTATAGGCTGTCTTGTCGTTGTCGGTGGTCAGGCCGACCACTGTTGTGTCACCGACAAACTTAATGATGGTGTTGGAGTCGTGTCTGGCCGTGCAGACACAAGTGAACAGGGAGTACAGGAGTGGACTGAGCACGCACCCCTGAGGGGCCCCTGTGTTGTCACCTACCCTTACCACCTGGTGGCAGCCCATCAGAAAGTCCAGGATCCAGTTATAGAGGGAGGTGTTTAGTCCCAGGGTCTTTAGCTTAGTGATGAGCTTTGAGGGCACTATGGTGTTGAACGCTGAGCTGTAGTCAATGAATAGCATTCTCACATAGGTGTTCCTTTTGTCCAGTTGGGATAGGGCAGTGTGGAGTGCAATAGAGATGGCATCATCTGTGGATCTGTTGGTGAGGTATGCAACTTGGAGTGGGTCTAGGGTTTCTGGGATGATGGTGTTGATGTGAGCCATGACCAGCCTTTCATAGCACTTCATAACTACAGACGTGAGTGCTACGGGTCGGTAGTCATTTTGGCAGGTTACCTTAGCGTTCTTGGGCACAGGGACTATGGTGGTCTGCTTAAAACATGTTTGTATTACAGACTCAGACAGGGAGAGGTTGAAAATGTCAGTGAAGACACTTGCCAGTTGATCAACACATGCTCACAGTACACGTCCTGGTAGTCCTTCTGGCTCTGCAGCCTTGTGAATGTTGACCTGTTTAAAGGTCTTACTCACATCGGCCGCAGAGAGCGTGATCACACAGTCTTCCGGAACAGCTGGTTCTCTCATGCGTGTTTCAGTGTTCTTTGCCTTGAAGCGAGCATAGAAGTAGTTTAGCTCATCTGGTAGGCTCGTGTCACTGGGCAGCTCTCGGCTGTGCTTCCCTTTGTAGTCTGTAATGGTTTGCAAGCCCTGCCACATCACAGGGATCTGGGCCTGTTCCCGAGAAAGCAGTATATTGTTTGCGTCGGGCTCGTTAAAGGAAAAAAAGGATTCTGCCAGTCCGTGGGAAGTAATTGCAGACCTGATGTCCAGAAGTTATTTTTTGGTCATAAGAGACGGTAGCAGCAACATTATGTACAAAATAAGTAAAAAAATAAGTTACAAACAATGCAAATAAACTAACAAAAAACACAATCGGTTGGGGGCACATAAAACGTCTGCCTTCTTCTCCGGGGCCATTTATGTATGAGTGTGTGTGTGTGTGTCCCCAGTGCGTGTGTGTGTCCAGTGTGTGTGTTTTTCCAGTGTGTGTGTCCAGTATGTGTATGTGTGTCCAGTGCGTGTGTGTGTGTGTCCGTTGCGTGTGTGTGTCCTGTGTGTGTGTGTTTGTGTGTGAGTCCAGTGTGTGTGTACCGTGTGTGTGTTCTCACAGGGCGCAGGATCACAGAAAGAGACGGACAGAGTTACCATGGTTATTATTACCAGGAAAAAATTGATCCAAACTGGTGTGTGTGTGTGTTCCTCCATGTATTTAAATGTCATATTGTGATCAAACATAAAACACATGATTAGAGTGAACCATCATGTTGTGTTTGACACAGTGACCACTTGACAAAGGGACACTGAGGAGGTAACATCATAAACCCTAAAACCTGGATAGAGGGGCTCAGTGAATGTGGTGTGGAATGTGTTCAGGTGGGTCAGTGTGTCAGAGGAGACTCTGTAGAAGGACAGAGTGCCGGCTGGCCAGTCCAGATACACTCCTACTCTGTGGGAGCTGGAGGACGGGACGTCTATGGTAGTGTGATTATTATTGTGACAGGCCTTGTAACTGCAGTCAGAGCAGACCAGACTCCAGGACTTGTCATTGTATCCAATCCCACAGTCAATGCCCTCTCCTCTCCTTTTGATTCCTTTATATGTCACTCCCATAACAGCCCCTCCCCCACTCCACTCTACCTCCCAGTAACAGCGCCCAGTCAGACCCTCGCTACACAGCACCTGTTCACAGTCCTCAAATCTATCTGGGTGAACAGGATACCGTCGCTCCTGTCTCCTACATGTCACCTTTCTGTTCTCCTCAGACAGAGAGAGGAGTCTGTTTACTGTGTTCGGGTCCAGTGTGAGATCACAGGCATCTGATGGATGAAACCAGACACAATATTAGAAATCATCATCATTCGCATTAGAATGTTAACTCACCTTTCACTAATTCACTGAATGTAGATGTGTCTAGGTATCAACAGGAGAATGTAACTTGAGACTTGTTGAATGATCATATGTTATACTGTATGGTAATGTAAAAAACACATTCACAAAAATGACACACATACACTCACACCCTGAAAACACACACACATATTTCTAATGTAACACGAACATGCCACTCACCTACACAGACACACATAGTCAAAGCAACTCGTTCTAAACTTTGGTGTCCCTCATTTCTGCTTCTGTAGAACTACAGCTGATATTTAATATGACCAAGTAAGTCATGATGGTGGTCTTTGACTTTGACTTAACTTGAATTTAAGACTTTTTTCTTAATCATATTCTTCACAGCAGTCAACACTCACATTTTCTAAGGCCAGGTTTCATTGCGTACTCTCCACCATGTTCCACACTGTAGCGGTAAGCAGAAGAACAGACAGTCATTGAGGGATACACACGCACACACACACGTACACACAGTCAGCATATAACTTTGTCCAAGTGGTGGTAAGAATGTTTGTCTTAACTGGCCTGATAACTCAAACATGTCTGATATGAACATTGACATAAACCCTCTACATACTTGAGTTTCTCCAGCCTGCAGTGTGGATCCTCCAGTCCAGCAGAGAGCAGTCTGACTCCTGAGTCTCCTGGGTGATTGTAGCTCAGGTCCAGTTCTCTCAGGTGTGTGGGGTTTGACCTCAGAGCTGAGACCAGAGAAACACAGCCTTCCTCTGTGACTAGACAGCCTGACAGCCTGCAAAGAGATCATCATCATTTCACAAACACACTGTTCACTGACCAGACCATTTAAAAAGAAGTATCAGTCAAAAGACAGACAGTCGAGGTATCAGATTTAGATTGTATTGAGTATTCAGTCCACACCAAACAAAATCAAATCTAAATCAAATCCAACTTTAATTGTCACATGCGCCAAATACAACAAGGGTAGACCTTGCCGTGAAATGCTTACTGACAAGCCCTTAACCAACAGTGCAGTTCAAGAAGAGTTAAGAAAATATTTACCAAATAAACTAAAGTAACACAATAACATAACAATAATGAGGTTATATACAGGGGGTACCAGTACTGAGTCAGAGTGCGGGGTTACAGGTTAGTTGAAGTAATTTTTACATGTAGGTAGGGGTGAAGTGACTATGCAAAGATATTTAACAGCAAGTATCAGCAGTGTACAACCAAATGGATGGGGAGAGTGGGGGTCTATGTAATGGTCCGGTGGCCATTTGATGAATTGTTCAGCAGTCTTATGGCTTGGGGGTAGACGCTATTAAGGAGCCTTTTGGTTCTAGACTTGGCGCTACGGTACCACTTGCCGTGCGGTAGCAGAGAAAACAGTCTATGATGAGGGTGACTTGAGTCTCGGACAATTTTATGGCCTTTCCTCTGACCGCCTATTATATAGGTCCTGGGTGGCAGGAAGCTTGGCCTCAGTGATGTACTGGGAGACTGGGAGACTTTTCAGTCTCCTGAGGGGGAAAGTTTGGTAATTTGGTAAAACTGATTTAATTTTGCCGGCATTAAAGTCCCTGGCCACTAGGAGCGCAGCTTCTGGATGAGCATTTTCTTGTTTGCTTATGGCCTGATAGAGTTGGTTGAGTGCGGTCTTAGTGCCAGCATCGGTCTGTGGTGGTAAGTAGATGGCTATGAATAATATAGATGAGAACTCTTGGTAGATAGTGTGGTCTACAGCTTATCATAAGGTACTCTACCTCGGGTGAGCAATACCTCAAGACTTCTTTAATATTAGACATCAAATCAAATCAAATCAAAATCAAATCAAATCAAATTTATTTATATAGCCCTTCGTACATCAGCTGATATCTCAAAGTGCTGTACAGAAACCCAGCCTAAAACCCCAAACAGCAAGCAATGCAGGTGTAGAAGCACGGTGGCTAGGAAAAACTCACGCACCAGTTGTTATTGACGGAAAGACACACACCCCCACCCCTCGTCTTACCAGACGTAGCTTCTCTGTTCTGCCGGTGCATTAAAAATCCCACCAGCTCGATATTATCCGTGTCGTCGTTCAGCTACGACTCGGTGAAACATTAGATATTACAGTTCTTAATGTCCTGTCGGTAGGATAATCGTAATCGTAGGTCATCAATTTTATTTTCCAATGATTGCATGCTAGCAAGTAGAATGGATGGCAGTGGGAGTTTAATCGCTCGCCTACGGATTCTCAGAAGCTCGATCTGCGTCCTCTTTTCCTCCGTCTTTTCTTCATGCAAATTACGGTGATTTGGGCCTGTTCCCGGGAGAGCAGTATATCCTACTCGTTAAAGGAAAAAGCTTCCTCCAGTTCGTAGTGAGGAATCGCAGTTCTTATGTCCAGAAGTTATTTTTCGGTCATAAGAGACGGTAGCAGCAACATTATGTACAAAATAAGTAAAGTAATATATGTGACAAACAACGCTAAAAAACTAACAAAATAACACAATTGATTAGGAAGTAAGACGTCAGCCATCCTCTTCGGCGCCATCTTAGGACAGTGAAGCTAACATTTAAATGTGGTTCTAAACTATATAATTTTCAATTTTAGATAAAATGTTTCATATAAGGTAACAGTATATAATGTCACCTTTTATTTGAGGGTATTTTGATACACATCCATTTCACCATTTAGAAAAATAAACACACTTTACGTATCTAGTCCCCCTATTTGAAAAAGTAAAAGTATTCTGACCAATTCACGTATAGTGTATTAAAATTGTCAAAAGTTTAGTGCAATGAATACATCAAGCTTGTGACTTCCATGATTAAGAAATATCATGACTTAATCATTAATAATAACGAGTGAGAGAATTACAGATGCTACAACAAAACATTCTAACCTCTCACCATTAACCTCTAATTAAAGGTGACATTCTGTACTGTCTGTCACCTAATATGAAACATTTGATCTCAATCCAAAATGCTGGAGCATAGCGCCAAATTTAAAACTGTAAACTTCACTGTAAACACACTGGACTATGTGTCTGGTAAACACATATGATGTGGACTATGTATCTGGTAAACACGTGGATCTGGTGAACAGTTGTCACTTGTTGACCAAATACAGTGTCGTGTCTTTGGCTATGCCGGATTAAGTAATATGACATGCTATTTTATAAAATCCTTGTAAATGTAATGTAATTAACATGTAAATGTAATTAACTAGAAAGTCGGGGCACCACTAAATAATATTTATAAAGCAGTTATCTTCCGAATAAACTCTTAAAGACCTAGTAATATTTTACATCAATAGCAGTCAATGTTAATCGGCACCTTATTTCAGTCTCATCTGAAAGTTATAAATTCTTCACAAACCCTGGCTAACAAGTTGAATCGGCAATACAAAATTGGGTTTAATTATTTATTTACTAAATACCTAAGTAATCACACGTAATTATACATACACAGAATGAATCATACCTTGATTACAAATGATGTCATAAAGGAAAACGTGCCTTGCGGACGGAACAGAACACAAAAGAAAAGGGGCTGGGTTTGAGTGAAAGAGCGGGAAGACTGAGGGACAAAGGGAGAAGCGATGTCTCTATCGTAAATACAGTATCTTATGCATTCTAAATTACCGCCCATTTGGAAAAGGAAAATGCAATAAATATTCACTCTGAGCTGCGCTTCGGTAGGTTGGTGGTAGATGGAAGGCCGTGTTGCCCAACCGAGTTCGATTGAAGAATGTCTCTGCTGGTAAATTTGATACGTTGTAGTAATGTCGTTGTGTGGTAGACGGGATACTCTGTCTGTTCTTTCCTAGCCCACTTTTTCAGCTGCAGTTGCTAACTCAACGGCTAGGAGGTATCACTTCTGTAGTGAATAAGAGTTCATACCATTCGCAACCAAATCTCACGCTCAGGTTGGCTTCGTTCTGTAGTTATTATCTGAACCATTCTGACATCGGATCGTCATCCTAATGTACCCGGAACAGCTATTATCTGAACCATTCCGACATCGGATCGTCATCCTAATGTACCCGGAACAGCTATTATCTGAACCATTCTGACATCGGATCGTCATCCTAATGTACCCGGAACAGCTATTATCTGAACCATTCTGACATCGGATCGTCATCCTAATGTACCGGAACAGCTATTATCTGAACCATTCTGACATCGGATCGTCATCCTAATGTACCCGGAACAGGAGGTTACATTTTCGTCAAGACTTTATATAGTGGAGGGAGAAGGGTGTGTTTTCATAGTTTACAGCCTATGTCTCTTCACAGGTTCACTGATTGAGCAACCTTATGAAAACCCAAATCTCTCATTTGGAAGCTATATTCAAACATTTAAATTGAACAACAATTCCATGTGAATCCGATAACTACAATGTCCAGACTAGAGTTTATGTCATCCTATCATTGATGATAATATCTCAGATGACAACCGAACTGACATCATATTCATTAAGTACCACCGCATATGTTCAACTGGTAGGATTACCAAAATATGGTTCATTTCCTCCCACCTTCTGATGTTCCCAGAAACTCTATGTTAACCAAGGGTTTTTTAAATGTCACATCAGTAGGCTAGAGAGAGGAAAAGGGGGGGAAGAGGTATTTATGACTGTCATAAATCTACCCCCAGGCCAACGTCATGACAACAGGAATACTGACCTCAGAGTCTCCAGTTTACAGTGGGGATTCCCCAGTCCATCAGAGAGCAGCTTCACTCCTGAATCCTTCAGGTCATTGTTACTCAGGTCCAGCTCTCTCAGGTGTGAGGGGTTTGACTTCAGAGCTGAGGCCAGAGAAGCACAGCCTTTGTCCGTGACTCCACAGCCTGACAGCCTGACAAAGAGATCATCATCATTTCACAAACACACTGTTAATTTAACACCAGTAGTGTAGAAGGACAATTGCAGATGCATTTGGTTCATTCTCCCAAACAACATATACAGTAGATTCATCTTCCGTCTCCTAGAATTGAATGGTTATTTTATTATACTAATGTGAACAGCAATGTACTGATTCAATATGTTATTCAATAATACATTTTTTTCTCTAAACTTAATATTTCATCCTGCTGATTAGTACTTAAATGTCATGTTATGTACTCACAGAGCAGCTCTGGAGGCGTTGACCACTGGCAGCAGCCTCAGAAGACCTTCCTCTGATCTGGAGTATTTCTTCAGGTCAAACACATCCAGCTCCTTTTCTGAAGACAGCAACACAAAGACCAGAGCTGACCACTGTGAAGGTGAGAGTTTGGCTTCTGAGAGACTTCCTGAGCTCAGGTAGCTTTGGATCTCCTCCACTAGAGAATGGTCATTCAGTTCATTCAGGCAGTGGAACAGATTGATGCACCTCTCTGGAGAGGGATTCTCTCGGATCTTCTTCTTGATGTACTTGACTGTTTCTTCATGGCTTTGTGAGATGCCTCTTGTTGTTATCAGTAGACCTCGTAAATGCTTCTGATTGGACTCCAGTGAGAGGCCCAGAAGGAAGCGGAGGAAAAGGTCCAGGTTTCCTGTCTCACTTTGTAAGGCTTTATCCACAGCACTCTTGTAGACAGTAACTCCAGGCTTGTTTCTGAACAGTGCAAAAAGGTTCCTGGACGTTGATTGCGGATTGGCCATTAGATTCTCATTGTTGTTGCTGAATGAAAGGAACACATATACAGCAGCCAGAAACTCCTGAATGCTCAGATGCACGAAGCAGTACACCTTGTCCTGGTACAGCCCACATTCCTCTTTAAAGAGCTGTGTGCACAATCCTGAGTACACTGAGGCTTCATTGACATCAATGCCAGCCTCTTTCAGGTCTTCTTCATAGAAAATCAGATTGCCATTCACAAGCTGTTGAAAAGCCAGTTTTCCCAGTGACAAAATGCTCTCTTTATTCCAGTGTGGATCTGTCTCTTCTTTCCCAAGATACTTTTCGTTCTTCTTTATAGTATGAAACACCACAAGGTGTGTGTACATCTCAGTCAGAGTCTTGGGCATCTCTTCTCTCTTACGTTTCAGCATGTGTTCAAGCACTATTGCAGAAATCCAACAGAAGACTGGAATGTGGCACATGATGTGGAGGCTCCTTGATGTCTTTATGTGTGAGATGATTCTGCTGGCCAGGTCCTCATCACTGAATCTCTTCCTGAAGTACTCCTCCTTCTGTGGGTCATTGAACCCTCGTACCTCTGTCACCTGGTCAACACACTCTGAAGGGATCTTATTGGCTGCTGCAGGTCGGGTAGTTATCCAGAGGAGAGCAGAGGGAAGCAGGTTTCCCTTGATGAGATTTGTCAGCAGAACATCCACTGAGTTTGACTTTGTGATGTCACAACACATCTTGTTGTTCTGGAAGTCTAGGGGCAGTCGACACTCATCCAGACCATCAAAGATGAACAGAATTTTGTACTTGTCATAATTGGAGATCCTTGATTGTTTGGTTTCCATTGAGAAGTGATTGAGAAGTTCAATCAAAGTGTGCTTTTTCTCTTTCATCAAATTCAGCTCCCGAAAAGGGAATGAAAATACAAATTGGACATCCTGATTTGCTTTTCCTTCAGCCCAGTCCAGAATGAACTTCTGCACAGAGACTGTTTTTCCAATGCCAGCGACTCCCTTTGTCAGCACAGTCCTGATAAGTTTGTCTTGTCCAGTTAAGGGTTTGAAGATGTCGTTACATTTGATTGCAGTCTCTGGTCTTGCTTGTTTCCTGATTGTTGTCTCAATCTGTCTCAGCTCATGTTCATTATTGACCTCTCCTGTTCCACCCTCTGTGATGTAGAGCTCTGTGTAGATCTTACTGAGAAATGTTGGGTTTCCTTGTTTAGCGATCCCCTCAAATACACATTGAAACTTCTTCTTTAGATTAGATTTGAGTTCACGTTGGCAAATCACAGCAAGTTCATCTGAATGAAGAAATAACACAGAGGATATTAATATTACATCTGATTTAATGCCTACAGTATTGTTAGACTGTGCTATAATGTTTACATTGTAATAATATATTCTCTTACTGTAACTGTCTGTATAAATGTGTAAATGTTTTCATTATACATTACACACTGGTGTGACTGATTTATATCATTATTGATATTATTGATGGTATTATTAATTCTCTCTTGTCTAAATTAATCACCACAACACATCCCTGCTGGTACTGTACTATGATGAGTTCACTAGGTGTTGTGTTAAGTCTGGTACAATGTCATTGAGTTACACGGCTACTTTAGCTGTACTTTAGCTACAGATTTTAAATGTTTGTTGTAAAACAGCATTCAACATGAGGCTGACAACTCTTACTTTTCTCCAGTGTGTCAGCAAGCTCCTTCTGGTTCATTTTCCTCAGGACGTGCAGTGTGATCTTCAGAGCCCCCTCTCTGGCACTGCTCTCATGCTTCTCATCTTCAGCATCCACTTCCTTATTCTGCTTCTGACTCTCAAAGCCTTCTGGGAGTTCTGGACTAAGAATCCTCTTGAACATCTTCAGCTCGTTCTTCACAAATGTCATAATATTCTCTTCAAGCAACTGAAATAAATAAAGTAAATAAGTTAAGCAAGATAAATGCTTTCTCAATAACACATTAATAAATGATTGACAGATCAACTTTACTTGAGGTAAACAAAAACAAATGTACATAACAGGACAACATACACTGAATATAGCGGCCAGGTCTGTTTGATGACTCTGGGAAGACTGACCACTGAGAACCTCTGACTCTAATCTCTCCTGTTGGTTTCTGTGGACAAAACATGCAAGGAGTGCACAAACACACAGGGAGGGAATGTTGTGGTAGTTTAATATTGTTTCAGGACTTTGAAAATGGAAAAAAGGATTAGCCTATGGATTATTAAAAGAACAAAAAGAAATTGAAAAATGGGAGAGGAGAAATAACTAGAGACAGTGTTGTTTAACTCCCTGACCATGACCCATGAGTTCCTCTTACCTTTGTCCAGTTGAAAAGTCTCCCTCTCTAAACATTATAGGTACACCCATAGACCAGTCACTCTTCATGGACAGACCGCTGGGCACAGGTGAGGCTGGTCTCTCCTGCTTGATTGGACTTCAACACAACAGAGACAAACATTACATCTCTCATCTACTCTGAGCTCAGATGGGGAATCGTACTGTAAGAAGAGTTTCATTCCAAAACGCTACATGCAGCTACTTTGCTGTTATTCTGGCTGCACTCTTTGACGTGACTGTAAGTTATCTGTAGTTGTCTAGCTAGCAAGGGATAAGAACGTTACCACCCAGTTTGGCAATGGATCATTTAGAACTAACGACTGGGTCTCATCCATAGGTACAGAACAAAAAGACTTAACTACTGGGTCTCATCCATAGATACAGAACAAAAAGACTTAACTACTGGGTCTCATCCATAGATACAGAACAAAAAGACTTAACTACTGGGTCTCATCCATAGATACAGAACAAAAAGACTTAACTACTGGGTCTCATCCATAGATACAGAACAAAAAGACTTAACTACTGGGTCTCATCCATAGATACAGAACAAAAAGACTTAACTACTGGGTCTCATCCATAGATACAGAACAAAAAGACTTAACGACTGGGTCTCATCCATAGATACAGAACAAAAAGACTTAACTACTGGGTCTCATCCATAGATACAGAACAAAAAGACTTAACTACTGGGTCTCATCCATAGATACAGAACAAAAAGACTTAACTACTGGGTCTCATCCATAGATACAGAACAAAAAGACTTAACTACTGGGTCTCATCCATAGATACAGAACAAAAAGACTTAACTACTGGGTCTCATCCATAGATACAGAACAAAAAGACTTAACTACTGGGTCTCATCCATAGATACAGAACAAAAAGACTTAACGACTGGGTCTCATCCATAGATACAGAACAAAAAGACTTAACTACTGGGTCTCATCCATAGATACAGAACAAAAAGACTTAACGACTGGGTCTCATCCATAGATACAGAACAAAAATACTTAACTACTGGGTCTCATCCATAGATACAGAACAAAAAGACTTAACTACTGGGTCTCATCCATAGATACAGAACAAAAAGACTTAACGACTGGGTCTCATCCATAGATACAGAACAAAAAGACTTAACTACTGGGTCTCATCCATAGATACAGAACAAAAAGACTTAACGACTGGGTCTCATCCATAGATACAGAACAAAAAGACTTAACTACTGGGTCTCATCCATAGATACAGAACAAAAAGACTTAACTACTGGGTCTCATCCATAGATACAGAACAAAAAGACTTAACTACTGGGTCTCATCCATAGATACAGAACAAAAAGACTTAACTACTGGGTCTCATCCATAGATACAGAACAAAAAGACTTAACTACTGGGTTGCGTCTCTGGCAACCGAACCGATAGAAAGTAACCATGAGCAATCATTTCTGATGAAAACAAATGTGATTAGGATACAGCATTTTGGAAATAAACTCTTCATATGAACAAACTTGTCATCTCACCTTTTAGCTGTGTTGTCATGTTCCCCAGAGAGTCTCATTTTAGAGGCAGGGTCCCCCTCTCTCTCCCCAGAGAGACTCATTTTAGACCACTGACAACTAAACAGAGATCCAGCATGTTGGTTGTGATTAACATAGTGACAACTAATTCTAGAATGTCAATTGTTCATAATAATTCATTATTTCTCAGAAATAAAAACATTTACTAACAGACACATCGGAACAGTCAGATGATTTAATGAATTCACATGATTATGTAGTTGTGACATCTCTTCTCCATGGTAACTGTCAATAATAATAATAAGTCACTGTTTGTTAAGGTAGTTCTAGACAGTGCAGCAATACAAGGCCGCGTCTCACACTTATTTGTATTCACTAAAAGTAGGCTATTATCTATCAATCTGTTATTTTCTAAACTAATCTGAAAATGTAGACTGAAGGGCTAAAATAGGAATGTATGATCTGAGGGGGAAATCATTCATACATTCAGAAAGATTTTTGCAACAAGTAAGAATTCATGTTATGTAATGTAGGCTAGGTTATAATGTACAGTTACACACACCTTAGCCAAATACATTTAAACTCCATTTTCACAATTGCTGACATTTAATCCTAGTAAAAATGCCCTGTCTTAGGTCAGTTAGGATCACCACTTTATTTTAAGAATGTGAAATGTCAGAATAATAGTATAGGGAATGATTTATTTCAGCTTTTATTTCTTTCATCACATTCCCAGTGGGTCATAAGTTTACATACACTCAATTAGTATTCGGTAGCATTGATTTAAATTGCTTAATTTGGGTCAGACGTTTCGGGTAGTCTTCCACAAGCTTACCACAATAAATTGGGTGAATTTTGGCCCATTCCTCTTGACAGAGCTGGTGTAACTGAATCAGGTTTGTATGGCCTCCTTGCTCGCACACACTTTTTCAGTTCTGCCCACACATTTTCTATAGGATTGAGATCAGGACTTTGTGATGGCCACTCCAATATCTTGACTTTGCTGTCCTTAAGCTATTTTGATACAACTTTGGAAGTATGCTTGGGGTCATTGTCCATTTGGAAGACCCATTTGCGACCAAGCTTTAACTTCCTGACTGATGTCTTGAGATGTTGCTTCAATATATCCACATAATTTTCCTATCTCATGATGCCATCTATTTTGTGAAGTGCACCAGTCCCTCCTGCAGCAAAGCACCCACACAGCATGATGCTGCCACCCCCGTGCTTCATGGTTGGGATGGTGTTCTTTGGCTTGCAAGCCTCCCCCTTTTTCCTCCAAACATAACGATGGTCCTTATGGCCAAACAGTTCTATTTTTGTGTCATCAGTCCAGAGGACATTTCTCCAAAAAGTACGATCTTTGTCCCCATATGCAGTTGCAAACTGTAGTCTGGCTTTTTTATGGCGGTTTTGGAGCAGTTGCTTCTTCCTTGCTGAGCTGCCTTTCAGGTTATGTCAATATAGGACTCGTTTTACTGTGGATATAGATACTTGTACTTGTTTCCTCCAGCATCTTCACAAGGTCCTTTGCTGTTGTTCTGGGATTGATTTGCACTTTTCACAAAATAGTACGTTAATCTATAGGAGACAGAACGTATCTCCTTCCTGAGCAGTATGAAGGCTGCGTGGCCCCATGGTGTTTATGTGTGCGTACTATTATTTTTACAGATGAACGTGGTACCTTCAGGCGTTTGGAAATTTCTCCCAAGGATGAACCAGACTTGTGGAGGTCTACAATTTTTTTTCTGAGGTTTTGGCCGATTTCTTTTGATTTTCCCATGATGTCAAGCAAAGAGGCATTGAGTTTGATGGTAGACCTTGAAATACATCCACAGATACACCTCCAATTGACTCAAATAATGTCAATTAGCCTATCAGAAGCTTCTAAAGTCATGACATAAGTTTCAGGAATTTTCCAAGCTGTTTAAAGGCACAGTCAACTTAGTGTATGTAAACTTCTGACCCACTGGAATTGTGATACAGTGAATTATAAGTGAAATAATCTGTCTGTAAACAATTGTTGAAAAAATGACTTGTGTCATGCACAAAGTAGATGTCCTAACGGACTTGCCAAAACTATAGTTTGTTAACAAGACATTTGTGGAGTGGTTAGAAAACTAGTTTTAATGGCTCCAACCTAAGTGTATGCAAACTTCTGACTTCAACTGTATAATAGTGTTTTGTTAGTGCTATTTCATATAACAATATAGGCCTACCAGTGTCAGGACAGAGCAGGTAGACTAGACCTGATATTTTTCACATTTCCAACGAGACCATCAGGTTGGTCAGCATGATAAGAGATCATATATCAAAATTACTCTGACTATTAAATGTCTGACAACGACCTAACTTTATAATATAGTTCAACGACCTAACTTTATAATATAATATAGTTCTATATAGCCTAGACTTACCAGTCTGCTCGTCTTTCCTTCAAATCAACACATTTATCCGACTTCTAATGTTGCAGAGAAATGTGTCCCACAGTTTCAACAGCCATTTTGAAAGTGTGTTAGGTCACAAACGTACTTTTAATTGAATATGAGGAAACTGGTGCGACCGCCTCTTTTCTTGCAGATGAAGTAGCCTCTCGTAGGGAACTCATTCAACCAGCCTAAACAACAGGAAATAAAACATGTCACATGGTCCAAAGAGAATCCTGTCCTCCTAATAAAGCCATGTGCATTAAAGACAGGTATACTGCTACACATGTAGGACCTTCATTTCAGTCAGTTTGCTGCAGCAGGAAAATAATCCTGAAGCAACAGGACATTTTAATTATTATGTGGATTATAATTAATGGACATTTTTCAAAAGTGGAAATTACAAACTTCAGAAGCCTTTTTAACCTTCAAATATCTAATCAAATTGTATTTGTCACATGCTGAATACAACAGGTGTAGGTAGACCTTACAGTGAAATGCTGAATACAACAGGTGTAGGTAGACCTTACAGTGAAATGCTGAATACAACAGGTGCAGGTAGACCTTACAGGTAAATGCTGAATACAACAGGTGTAGTAGCCATACAGTGAAATGCTGAATACAACAGGTGTAGTAGACCTTACAGTGAAATGCTGAATACAACAGGTGTAGTAGACCTTACAGTGAAATGCTGAATACAACAGGTGTAGGTAGACCTTACAGGTAAATGCTGAATACAACAGGTGTAGTAGACCTTACAGTGAAATGCTGAATACAACAGGTGTAGTAGCCATACAGTGAAATGCTGAATACAACAGGTGTAGTAGACCTTACAGTGAAATGCTGAATACAACAGGTGTAGGTAGACCTTACAGTGAAATGCTGAATACAACAGGTAGACCTTACAGTGAAATGCTGAATACAACAGGTGTAGTAGACCTTACAGTGAAATGCTGAATACAACAGGTGTAGGTAGACCTTACAGGTAAATGCTGAATACAACAGGTGTAGGTAGACCTTACAGTGAAATGCTGAATACAACAGGTGTAGGTAGACCTTACAGTGAAATGCTTACTTACAAGCCCCTGACCAACAATGCAGTTTTAAGAAAATAAAAAAAGTAAGAGGTAAGAAAAACAAATTATTAAAGAGCAGCAGTAAATAACAATAGAGGGGCTATATACAGGGGGTACCGGTTCAGAGTCAATGTGGAGGCTATATACAGGGGGTACCGGTACAGAGTCAATGTGGAGGCTATATACAGGAGGTACTGGTACAGAGTCAATGTGGAGGCTATATACAGGGGGTACCGGTTCAGAGTCAATGTGGAGGCTATATACAGGGGGTACCGGTTCAGAGTCAATGTGGAGGCTATATACAGGGGGTACTGGTACAGAGTCAATGTGGAGGCTATATGCAGGGGGTACCGGTTCAGAGTCAATGTGGAGGCTATATACAGGGGGTACCGGTACAGAGTCAATGTGGAGGCTATATACAGGGGGTACCGGTTCAGAGTCAATGTGGAGGCTATATACAGGGGGTACTGGTACAGAGTCAATGTGGAGGCTATATACAGGGGGTACCGGTTCAGAGTCAATGTGGAGCCTATATACAGGGGGTACTGGTACAGAGTCAATGTGGAGGCTATATACAGGGGGTACTGGTTCAGAGTCAATGTGGAGGCTATATACAGGGGGTACCGGTTCAGAGTCAATGTGGAGGCTATATACAGGGGGTACCGGTACAGAGTCAATGTGGAGGCTATATACAGGGGGTACCGGTTCAGAGTCAATGTGGAGGCTATATACAGGGGGTACCGGTAGAGAGTCAATGTGGAGGCTATATACAGGGGGTACCGGTACAGAGTCAATGTGGAGGCTATATACAGGGGGTACCGGTACAGAGTCAATGTGGAGGCTATATACAGGGGGTACCGGTTCAGAGTCAATGTGGAGGCTATATACAGGGGGTACCGGTTCAGAGTCAATGTGGAGGCTATATACAGGGTATTACGGTACAGAGTCAATGTGGAGGCTATATACAGGGGGTACCAGTACAGAGTCAATGTGGAGGCTATATACAGGGGGTACCGGTACAGAGTCAATGTGGAGGCTATATACAGGGGGTACCGGTACAGAGTCAATGTGGAGGCTATATACAGGGGGTACCGGTTCAGAGTCAATGTGGAGGCTATATACAGGGTATTACGGTACAGAGTCAATGTGGAGGCTATATACAGGGGGTACCAGTATAGAGTCAATGGGGAGGCTATTTCCAGGGGGTACCGGTACAGAGTCAATGTGGAGGCTATATGCAGGGGGTACCGGTTCAGAGTCAATGTGGAGGCTATATACAGAAGGTACTGGTACAGAGTCAATGTGGAGGATATATGCAGGGGGTACCGGTTCAGAGTCAATGTGGAGGCTATATACAGGGGGTACCAGTTCAGAGTCAATGTGGAGGCTATATACAGGGGGTACCAGTACAGAGTCAATGTGGAGGCTATTTCCAGGGGGTACCGGTACAGAGTCAATGTGGAGGCTATATACAGGGGGTACCGGTACAGAGTCAATGTGGAGGCTATATACAGGGGGTACCGGTTCAGAGTCAATGTGGAGGCTATATACAGGTGGTACTGGTACAGAGTCAATGTGGAGGCTATATGCAGGGGGTACCGGTTCAGAGTCAATGTGGAGGCTATATACAGGGGGTACCAGTTCAGAGTCAATGTGGAGGCTATATACAGGGGGTACCGGTCCAGAGTCAATGTGGAGGCTATATACAGGGGGTACCGGTTCAGAGTCAATGTGGAGGCTATATACAGGAGGTACCGGTTCAGAGTCAATGTGGAGGCTATATACAGGAGGTACCGGTTCAGAGTCAATGTGGAGGCTATATACAGGAGGTACCGGTTCAGAGTCAATGTGGAGGCTATATACAGGGGGTACCGGTTCAGAGTCAATGTGGAGGCTATATACAGGAGGTACCGGTTCAGAGTCAATGTGGAGGCTATATACAGGGGGTACCGGTTCAGAGTCAATGTGGAGGCTATATACAGGGGGTACTGGTACAGAGTCAATGTGGAGGCTATATACAGGGGGTACTGGTTCAGAGTCAATGTGGAGGCTATATACAGGGGGTACTGGTTCAGAGTCAATGTGTGGTGGCATCGGTGTCTAGGTAATTGAGGTAATCATGTACATGCAGGAAGGGTTATTAAAGTGGCTATGCATAGATATTAACAGGGAGTTGTAGCAGCATATTGGGGGGGGGGGGCGAAAATAGTCTGGGTAGCCATTTGATTAGCTGTTCAGGAGTCTTATGGCTTGGGGGTAGAAGCTGTTTAGAAGCCTCTTGAACCTTAACTTGGTGCTCTGGTGTTGCTTGCCGTGCGGAAGCAGAGAGAACATTCTATGACTAGGGTGGCTGGAGTCTTTGACCATTTTTAGGGCCTTCTTCTGACACTGCATGGTATAGAGGTCCTGATGTAAAACCTTTTGAGGATCTGAGGACCCATGCCAAATCTTTTCAGTGTCCTGAGGAGGAATAGGTTTTTAGCCTAGACCTGGCTAAAAACGACTGTCTTGGTGTTCTTGGACCATGTTAGTTTGTTGGTGATGTGGACGCCAAGGAACTTGAAGCTCTCAACCTGCTCCACTACAGCTCCATCGATGAGAATGGGGGCGTGCTCGGCCCTCCTTTTCCTGTAGTCCACAATCATCTCCTTTGTCTTGATCACGTTGCGGGAGAGGTTGTTGTCCTTGCACCACATGGCCAGGTCTCTGACCTCCTCCCTATAGGCTGTCTCATCATTGTCGGTGATCAGGTCTACCACTGTTGTGTCATCAGCTGTGTTATTTGCCTCGAAGCGAGCATAGAAGTTATCTGGTAGGCTCGTGTCACTGGGCAGCTCTCGGCTGGGCTTCCCTTTGTAGTCTGTAATAGTTTGCAAGCCCTGCCACATCCGACGAGCAGGGCGATTTGATCTTAGTCCTGTATTGACGCTTTGCCTGTTTGATTGTTCGTCGGATATCCCTCATAACAAGATTTCTTATAAGTTTCCGGGTTACAGTACCGCTCCTTGAAAGTGGCAGCTCTACCCTTTAGCCCAACAATGTTGAGTTATCCTGCAACAGTTAGATTAAATTAAGATCATATATCTGTACATAGCTTGTCATTACCTAAACCAGGGCAGTTTTTGGCAGTGACTTTGCATCTGTCAGCTGCTGTAAACCTATGAGATTGGATGTTATAGACGCCCCATCTAAACAGTTACTTTCCCTGTGCTGTGGCCCTCTCCAACCAGCCATCTGGCTTTAGAGACTAAAGGACTGTGCTGTGGCCCTCTCCAACCAGCCATCTGGCCCATAGAGACTAAAGGACTGTGCTGTGGCCCTCT